>NC_080163.1:18653214-18854407 GCF_950295315.1 Erinaceus europaeus
GAGAAGGGAGTGAGATGGCAAAACAGAAAAGGGACTGGGAAACACATCTGAAGTTGAAGCACTTAGTCTAAGGAGAAACAAGAAAGGAGAAAGAAAGAGAAGGAAAGGAAAGGAAAGAAAAGGAAAGGGGGACAGGGAAAGGAAAGGGAAGGGGAGGGGAAGGGGAAGGGGAGGGGAGGGGAAGGGAAGGGAGGGAAGGGAGGAAGGGAAGGGAAGGGAAGGAGGGAAGGGAAGGGAGAAGGGAAGGGAAGGGAAGGGAAGGAAAGGAAAGGGAAAGGGAAAGGGAAAGGAAAGGGAAAGGGAAGGGAAGGGAAGGGAAGGGAAGGAAGGGAAGGGAAGGGAAGGGAAAGGGAAGGGAGGGAAAGGGAAGGGAAGGGAAGGGAGGGAAAGGGAAGGGAAGGGAAGGGAGGGAAAGGGAAAGGGAAAGGGAAGGGAAAGGGAAGGGAGGGAAAGGGAAAGGGAAAGGGAAAGGGAAGGGAAGGGAAGGGAAGGAAAGGGAAAGGGAAAGGGAAAGGGAAAGGGAAAGGGAAAGGGAAAGGAAGGGAAGGGAAGGGAAGGGAAAGGGAAAGGGAAAGGGAAGGGAAAGGGAAAGGGAAAGGGAAAGGGAAAGGGAAAGGGAAAAGGAAAGGGAAAGGGAAAGGGAAAGGGAAAGGGAAGGGGAACTAGATAGCTGTTGCTCAGAGTTGAGTTCCTATTCTTGGATTTGATAATGAGTGTGAGCAGTCCTTAGTGACCTAGTGGAAGTCAGTGTATCTCTGGGGTGAACTTCTGTCAAGGACAGTTTCTTTGAGTTCCTCTTCTCCATCTCCTCCTGCTCCTCTTCCTTTTCTTCTATTTAAAATATTTATTTATTGAATTTCCAGAGATGTGGCTGTGGAGAAAAATATTGATTTATTGATTGATTGATTTATCAGAAAAATGTAAGAGAGGGAGAGAGTGAATGATAACCAGAGCATCATGCCAGCATATGTGATACAGGGAATTCAGAACCTCATGCTTGACAGTCCACCACATCATCCCACTGCACTGTCTCCTGGAACCAGGCTGCTGCTTTTGTAACCCAGTTCTCTAGCTCCCTCTCGGGTCTTTTTCTGGCCTCCCTAACCTCCTTTGCTCAGCTGCTTCTGCCTTGTCTTAAGCCTGGGGGGTGAGAGATCCCAGATTCCTTGACATGGAGATGGATGCACAGGATCTTCTTCTCCTTCTCCTTCTCCTTCTCCTTCTCCTTCTCCTTCTCCTTCTCCTTCTCCTTCTCCTTCTCCTTCTCCTCCTCCTCTTTTCTTTCTTTCTTTCTTTCTTTCTTTCTTTCTTTCTTTCTTTCTTTCTTTCTTTCTTTCTCCTCCTCCTTTTCCTTCTCCTCCTTCTCCTCCTCCTCTTCTCTTTCTTTCTTTCCTTCTTCTCCTTCTTCTTCTTTCTTTCTTTCTTCTTCTTTCTTTCTTCTTCTCCTTCTCCTTCTTCTTTCTTTCTTTCTTTCTTTCTCCCTTCTTCTTTCTTCTTCTCTTTCTCCTTCTTTCTTCTTCTTCTCTCTCTCTCTCTTTCTTTCTTTCTTTCTCCCTTCTTCTTTCTTTCTTTTTCTCCTTCTCCTCCTTCTCCTTCTTCTTTCTTTCTTTCTTTCTTTCTTCTCCTCCTCCTCCTCCTCCTCCTCCTTCTTTTTCTTCTTCTCTCTCTCTCTCTCTTTTATACAACAGTTTGTACATGCAAAACATTTCTCAGTTTTCCACATAATAATACAAACCCCACTAGGTCCTCTGTCATCCTTTTCCAGGGTTGTACTCTCACATGACCTTCTGATCTGGCTCCCTATCTTCTTCTCAGTTCCTTCCCCCATCCAGGCAGTCACCCACTTCTTGTTCAGATGGTGGAGGTGTGTGCATGTTTTGAGGGGGGAGGCAGGGGCTCTCTGAATGCTGGACTACCAGGCGGGATGAGACTCAGTGGGCTCCCTAAATCCTTAGGGTCACAGAGGCTGGCTTGTGGCAACACATGTGGTCCAGTTGATGGGATGAGAACGAGCCCCAGGACCCACTCAGTGTGAACTGGTGTATCGTGTGTGTGCATGCGTGCATGCATGCGTGTGTGTGTGTTCAGACACAACCATGCAGCATTTCCTGAGACTCTCAGGTCAGACAGAGCCTAGAGATAGAGGGAAACAAAGTCTGAGGCCCCTTTGTGACCTCTAACCTGACCAGACTGAAGGCTGTATTTATCTTAGACTATGGCTAATACTCAGGTAGAGAACCTTATCCAGTTGTCGTGGCCTTGAGAATAGAGGCATCCCAGGATGCAGAGAGAATAACCACAGCCAGTCACCATACAGTTGATCAGAAGAGGTCAGGTGGGAACACACTCATCCCTGGCTGGGACAGTGTCAAGTGTGTGCCATCCATCTCAAGCTTCTAAGAGTATTTAGTCATGTACACATACCAGGTGGATAGATATCACATAAACAAAGATCAGAATATATTTCTTTTATTTTTATTATTAGTGATATTAATAATGATTAATGAGATTGTAAGATAACAGAGGTGTAATTCCATACAGCCAGCCACCAGAGTCCTGTGTCCCATCCTCTCCATTGGAAGCTTCCCTATTCTTTATCCCTTTGGAAGTATGCACTGAAGATCTTTATGGGGTGCAGAATGTAGAAGGTCTGGCTTCTGTAATTGCTTCTCCACTGAACATGGACATTGGCAGGTTGATCCATACCCCCAGCCTGTTTCTGTCTTTCCCTAGTGGGGCAGGGCTCTGAAGAGGTGAGGTTTGGGGGGGCACATTGGTGAGGTCGCCTGTCCAGCGAAGTTGTATCATAGTAGTATTTGCAGTTTGGTGGCTGAAGGGCAGTAAGATATAAAGCAGGGCAAACTGTTTATTAAAAAGGAACACAAATGTAGAAATACAGCAGATGAAACTAAGGGTTGGGGGTGGGAAGAAGCTAGGTAGTCTATTTTAGTTATGTTTCGAAGAGCCCGATGACCTTAGTAATTTTTGCCTGAGCCTGATAACTAGCATGCAAGTGGACTAAAAGTATTATTGTCTGGTAAGATAGTGTTAGAGTTGAGAATAGGGCTAGAAAACTAGATTAGGGCAGAAAGAACCCCCAAACATGAGGCAAGTATATAAATCCCATTAACTGTTTACCCCATTGGTCTGACCTAGGGCCCATATATAAGAATACATTTCTATGGGGGAAACCTCAGGGTGCTTAAAACTGTCATTATTCAAATGTCATTACAACATGTAAAGTCTTTTGATGCTTTAATTTAAAGGGACTGGGTGGTAGTGCAGAGGTTTAATGCACATGTCACAAAGTGCAAGGGCCGGAGTAAGGATCCCTGTTCAAGCCCCCAGATCCCCATCTGCAGGGGGGTTGCCTTGCAAGTGGTGAAGCAGGTCTGCAGGTGCCTGTCTTTCTCTTCTCTCTGTCTTCCCCTCCTTTCTCTATTTCTCTATATCCTATCCAATAACAGCAGCTATGACAATAATAACAATAACAACTACAACAAGCACAACAACAAGGGCAACAGTATAGGGAAAATGGCCTCCAGCAGCAGTGGATTTGTAGTGCAGGCACCAAGCCCCAGTCATAACTCTGGAGGCAAGAAACAAAAACAAAAACAAAAACAAAAAATTCTGAATTTATTCCAGTTATCCCATGCACAACCACCAGACCCTCAGGGTAGCAGCCAGACATCAGAGCTATGGGTGTTTCACATCTGGTAATACCCCTCTACTGCCTTGGGCAGAAATCTCTGAAGATCCAGATTTCACCTTAGAGTAGGATTCTTCTAACAAGGGGTAGAGCCTGAAAAGTAGGTCTCATAGTATTATTATTCAAAGGAATGTCCCCAGTAGACAAATAATAAGCAAAACTTACATTTTGCTAGCATAAGGCAAAGTCACAATTCAGTAAGAACTCTCATAGTGAGTATGAGATCAGAAAATTTTTTCAACACTGAACATTTTTCCCTACTTCCTTCCTTTTATCCCCCACTCACTTTACAGGCTGTGATTTCCAAACTCTGGTCAGAGAGAGAACTCTGACTCCAGATATGCTTGTGATTCTAATAGCTAGTGAAAGAGAGTTAGATCTAGTAGAAACAGGCTGGGGGTATGGATCAACATGCCAACACTTTTGTCCAGTGGAAAAGCAACTACAGAAGTGAGAATTCCCACCTTCTGTACTCCAGAAAGAATTTTGGTCCATACTGTCAGTTTGGGGGGAGAAAGGATAGGGGGAAGATGACCTGAGGGCTCTGAACTCCAACTCCACCAGGACCCAGAAAGAGAAGAGAGAAAGAGGAAGGATTTTCAGAAGTAGTAATAGGTGTTTGTGTAGTTTGGAAAGGGAGAAAAGACTGGACCATGGGGAAAAAAATCAGCAAATATATATATATGAATGTAGACAGATAGTTATAGAAATAATAATAAACTCATATCTGTGACCTTGGGAGAACTACTGTAGCTTCCAGTGGAGAGAATAAGGATACAGAACTCTGGTGGTAGAAATTATGCCCATTATCTTGTAATTTTATAAATCAATATTAAGTTATTAATAAAATTAAAAGTGAGAGAGAGAGAGAGAGAGAGAGATCCAGGACCCGGGACTCTGGATTCCACACTCTGTGGGGGCTGTGTGAGTAGCCTGTCCTCCCTGAGACCCAGCTGGGAGAGTGACAGGGACCAGGGGCCTGGGGAGAGCCTCCCTGAGCTAACAGAAAGGACCAGCTTCTCACCCCCCAAAGGAGTGAGTGCCAGCGTAAAGATCCCTCAATTCACACCAGCCCCACCTGGGCAAGAAGGGAACCTGGGGTGCAGGGGATATCCCCCCACCTCACTGCTCAGGCTGAGGAATCAAATTCACCTTGGACACATTGGTAGGAGGGAAATACCAGTTTGAATTGCACACATGAGGAAAATTAACCTGGCTGGGAATTCTAACAGGAATGGGCATAACTGAGCTAATGGATGGGACAGAGGTTTGGGGGGTGCCAATGAAAGACAAAACTGGCTACTCCAAAACCAGGTACTCTAGGCAGATGATTGATTGCTTCATGCTAGCTTTCCTGTACTTGGTAGGCGAAGTGCTTTGCCATGAGCTTGACCCAAGTTTGAGCCCTGACACTATAAGGTAACACAATACTAGAGGGAATTCCAGTGCTGCTATTCCCTCTCTCTCTCTCTCTTTCTCTCTCTCTCTCTCTCTTTCTCTCTCCTCAAAAAGTAGTCCAGAGAAGTGAGATCACATGTATATATGAAGCCCTGGCTTAGCTAAATAAATAAAAGGTAATTTCTTAGGTAAAAGGTAGTATCTACAGAGTAGCCTAAACCTGGGTTGTTATAATTTTTTGCAGTTATGCCAGGCCTGGGCAGATGACTCAGACTGTCAGTGTACCAACTTGCACACTCTATGCCACAGATTTAATCCCTGGCATCACCTTATGCCAAAGCTGAACAGTGTCCCGGACCTCCCTCATCCATTCTCCTCTCTCATTCTCTTCTTTCATAGATAAACCTCTTTACAAAAAATAAATGAAAATGGGGGGGGGGGTGGCGCAGACAGTAGCGCAGCAAAAGCACAAGGACCAGCGTAAAGATCCCAGTTCGAGCCCTAGGCTTCCCACTTGTGGGGATGAGAGGGGGTGGTGTGTCTTCACAAGCAGTGAAGCAGGTCTGCAGGTGTCTGTCTTTCTCTCCCCCTCTCTGCCTTCCCCTCCTTTCTCAATTTCTCTCTGCCTTATCCAACAACAACAACAACAACAAGGGCAACAATAAGAGCAACAAAATGGGGAAAAGAATGGTCTCCAGGATCAGTGAATTTGTAGTGCAGGCACCAGGCCCCAGTGATAACCCCGGAGGCAAAAAAACAAAACAAAACAAAACAGAATGATAACCATTTTTGTCTAGACTCACTGAACCTTGATTCACCTTGGTCCCATGTACTGAAGTCATACATGCTGGGAAAAGACCAATAGAGAGGGGTGAGTTTTTTAAAAAATACACACACAAGAAAACCATGAGAACATTTTTATGGAGGCTTATGCAGGGGAGGCTGAGTTTCCTTGGACGGAGTCCATTCTGGGCAAGCAGCAGTGGCACCATTTCTGTTCTGGGCAGCCACATGGGCACTGAGCATGTTAGAGGAGGGGAGCCTAGGGTCTAGAGGTACAGTTCAGGTTCTGACCTGCCCCCCACCACACACACCATCTTCTCCACTGCTATTCAATGTTCATCAATGACATCAGTGTTAACCTGATAGTTACTTAGAAGAGAAGAGACTAGAAAGCATCTCCAGGGCTGGCTAATTAGTTCACTTGGAAAGCACTGCTTTGCCATGTGTGTATGACCCAGATTCAAGCCCACTGCACTGAAAGAAGCTTTGGTGCTGCTGCTTTACAAGAGGGGGGGATGGGCTATAGCACAGTGAGTTAAGTGCACATGGCACAAAGTGCAGGGACTGGCATACAGATCTTGGTTCAAGCCCCCCAGCTCCCCACCTGCAGGGGAGTCACTTCGCAGGCCATGAAGCAGGTCTGCAGGTGTCTACGTTTCTCCTCTCTATCTCCCCCCTTCTTCTCTAATATTTATTTATTTATTCCCTTTTGTTTTATTGTTGTAGTTATTATTGTTGTCATTACTAATCTCATTGTTGTTGGATAGGACAGAGAGAAATGGAGAGAGGAGGGGAAGACAGAGAGGGGGAGAGAAAGATAGACACCTGCAGACCTGATTCACTGCCTTGATTTCTCTCTGTCCTATCCAAGAATAGCAACAACAACAAAAACAACTATAAACAAGGGCAACAACAAACAAAAGGGAAAAAATGGCCTCCAGGAGAAAAAAAAAAGGGAGGGGAGATATTTCCATTCCCTGTGTGTATGTGTGTGTGTGCGTGTGTGTGCGTGTGTGTATGTGTTAACCATCAGAAGGAAGCCATTTCCTCCCTCCAAAAACTTAAATTTCCCAGATGAGACCTCAATCACCCATTCTATATTTATCATTCCATCTTGGAAACTAGGGATTTAAAACTTTTGACCCCAACCTCATGCCCACTGTCAGGTTAGGGAGTGAAGAGGAAGCATTTGCAGTTAGCAGGTTCTGTCATGAAGGAGTTTTCTATATTTTTTTAAATATTTATTTATTTATTCTCTTTTGTTGCCCTTGTTGTTTTATTGTTGTAGTTATTATTGTTGTCATTACTAATGTATTGTTGTTGGATAGGGCAAAGAGAAATGGACAGAGGGGGGAAGACAGAGAGGGGGAGAGAAAGACAGACACCTGCAGACCTGCTTCACTGCCTGTGAAGCGACTCCCCTGCAGATGGGGAGCCGGGGGCTCAAACAGGGATCCTTATGCCAGTCCTTGCGCCTTGCACCAGGTGCGCTTAACCTGCTGAGCTGCCACTCGACTCCCAGTTTTCTCTATTTTTTTATTTGTTTAGTTATATACTTATATTTTATTTTATCTTATTTTTTATTGGAGAATTAATGTTTTACACCCAACAGTAAATACAATAGTTTGTACATGTATAACATTTTCCAGTTTTCTATATAACAATACAACCCCCACTAGGTCCTCTGTCATCCTTCTTGGATCTGTATTCTCCCCACCCACCCACCCACCCACCACAGAGTCTTATTTTGGTGCAATATACCAATTCCAGTTCAGGTTCTACTTGTGTTTTCTCTTCTGATCTTGTTTTTCAACTTCTGCCTGCGGTTTTCTCTATTTTATTAAGGCATCCCCTTCCTTGCACATGTGACTATTATGGGTTTGGGGTTTCTGGGCTCCTGGGAGAGCAGGGGTTATGATGACCTTTGCTCCTCCTGTGCTTTGCCTCCATGATCCCTTCCCTCCAGTGCCAGCTCCTGGATTCTCTCCTCCAGGCCGTGGCAGGTGGTTTGACATGATAGTCCTGATCAGATCTCTGAGTAATTACAGAGGGGTGTTGGGATATTTTTGGTTGCCATCTTCCAGCAGAATGCGTGGCTTGTACACATGGAATTACTCTGTAATTCAAAGTAAATTGACATTTAATTTCAATTTAATTACACAGGAATTACAGGCATGGCAGATACAGTCTAATTAGACAGCCTGGTCCCAGGGTTCTGTTTGAGAATGGGGATCTCTGTCATGTCAGGCTTTTAATAGAGTCAGAACCATCTCAGGCCTCTTTGTGGAGCGAGTACAATCATAACAACAACAGTCCTAATGAATGTTGTGACTCCAGCCCACCCACCACGAGCCCAGAGTTAATCTCATGAGTTACTGGCTGTACTGCTTTGAGACTGGTGTGATCTCTTCCTTGGTATAGATGAGAAAACCAGCAGATGGTATAATAGCTCACTTGGTGGGCTGGGGAGACAACATGATGGGTTCTGTGAAAGACTTCCATACCTGGAGCTGTGAGGTCTCAGGTTCAGTCCTCAGCACTACAAGAAACCAGAGCTGATTAGTACTCTGGTCTCTATCTTTCTCTCTGTATTGCTCTTTCATTAAAAAACGAAGAAGGGACAGAGCAGTAGCGCAGTGGGTTGAGCACACATGGCACTAAGAGCAAGGACCAGGGTAAGGATCCCAGTTTGAGTCCCCGGCTCCCCACCTGAGGGAAGTCGCTTCACAAGTGGTGAAGCAGGTCTGCAGGTGTCTACCTTTTTCTTCCCCTCGTTGTCTTACCCTCCTCTCTCAATTTCTCTCTATCCTATGCAATATACACAACAACAACAATAACAACAAGGGCAACAAAAATGGGGGAAAATGGCCTCCAGAAGCAGTTGATTCATAGTGCAGGCACTGAGCCCCAGCAATAACCCTGGAGGAATAAAAAAGGTGGGTGTGGGGGGATTGGACAGTGGTGCACCCAGTTGCGCGCGCACACACACACACACACACACACACACACACTATCATGTGCAAGGAACCTGGTTCAAATTTCTGGTCCCCAACTGTGGTGGTGGGGGGGAGAGCTTCATGAGCTACCCTGATACAACTTTTTTTGTTTGTTTGTTTTTTAAGATTTTTTTTTTTTTTTACTATAAGAGAAAGGTCAGAGTACCAGCTCACATGGTACAAAGCAGAAGGACCAGTGTAAGGATACCGGTTCAAGCCCCCGGCTCCCCACTTGCAGGGGAGTCGATTCACAGGTAGTGAAGCAGGTCTGCAGGTGTCTATCTTTCTCTCCCCCTCTCTCTGTCTTCCCCTCCTCTCTCCATTTCTCTCTGTCCTATACAACTATATCAATAACAACAACAATAAATCAACAAGGGCAACAAAAAGGATAAATAAATAATTATTTTAAAAAGATAAAAAATGAATCAGAAAATAAAAAAGCTGAGGCAGAGGCAAGCAACTTCTGAAACTACACTGGGAATTTATCTCCAACCTGTAAGCACTACAAACCCATGAAGGTAGGAGCCTGCTTTCCCTCCATGTCTTCATCAATTAAAAAAAAAAGTACAAATAACAAATGGAGACAAAGGGGGACACCTAATCAGAAAGAAATCAGAAGCAAAAAGAGAGGAAATGAGACTGTGAGCTGAGCAGAAACTGCCACAAAGAAGCAGTTTGTGGCCAGGCACTGAGGACACTCAGTAAGTGCTTGGGAGAACCTCTCCAGAGAGCAAGAGGACACTCACACTCTATGTGCATGGTGGGGGATGAAGGGGTAAGATAGAAATTGACCTTTCTGGCCTGATATGCCACCAGTGCTCCCCCACTGCTGGGCTGCCAAGGTGATGGAGGGGAGAGCCTGCAAGACTCCTTCTTCTTCTCCTTCTCCTCCTCCTCCTCTTCCTCCTCCTTATTCTTCTTCATCTTTCTTCTTCTCCTCCTTCTTTTTCTCTTCTTCCTCCTTCTTCTTCTCCTCATCCTCTTCCTTCTCCTCCTCTTCCTCCTCCTTATTCTTCATTTTTCTTCTCCTCCTCTTTCTTTTTCTCTTCCTCCTCCTTCTTTATCTCCCCCTTCTCTTCCTCCTTCTTCTTTTTCTTCTCCTTCTCCTGTCCTTATCCTCCTCCTCCTCTACTCCTTATCTTCCTCCTCCTCCTCCTCTGTCTCCTCCTCCTTTTTGTCACCAAAGTTATTGCTGGGATTCTGGGGCTCGGTGCTGGCACTATGAACCCACCATTCATGGGAGCCATTTTTTTTCTTTATCTTTCTAATTTTTTTTTAAAGATAGGATAGAGAGAAACTGAGAGGGTAGGGGAAGATAGAAAGGAACTAGGAGAGAGAAAGACACGTACAGACCTGCTTCATTGCTCATGTGTTGGTCATTACGCCAGGTCCCCTGCATTGCTTGATGCTGTGGTCTATTTACATAATCATTGTTTTGCCTGAGACCCGCCCTGCCTGCAGGGTATTGGTTAATCCCACTGGTTAGAACCTTCACAACAGCTGCTATGGAAGCTTTTTACCTTCGAGCTCTTTTCTTTTCTCCACCCCCTCTCCTAGCCATTTACTTTTCCGACCTGCCACTTCCATTTCAAAAGATATAAAGTCATTGTCTCTGATCAATAAAGGCTTTTCATTGTGTTCCTGCTCAGCCACGAGTTCCTGGTCTCTTCCCTTTTGGGCGACACTAGGCAGGCACTCATGAAGTGTACCTCCTACAGGTGAGAGGCTCAAACCCAGGTCCTTGTGCTTGGTAACTTGTGCCTTTAACAGGGTGTACCACTGCTCCACTCCCTACCAGGCTCCTCCCCCTCCCCTTTTTGTTGCCCTTGGTGTTTTATCATTGTTGTGGTTATTATTATTATTGTTGTTGATGATGTCCTTGTTGTTGGGTAGGACAGAGAGAAATGGAGAAAGGAGGAGAAGACAGAGAGAGGGAGAGAAAGATAGACACCTACAGACCTGCTTCACAGCTTGTGAAGTGACTGCCCCCCTTCAGGTGGGAAACCAGGGGCTCCAATCGGGATTCTAACACATGTTCTTGCACTTTGCACCATGTGTGCTTAACCCGCTGTGCCACCACCCGACCCCCCACCTAGGCCTCTTATTTCAGACGCTGTTGAGGGCTGAAAGGTCAGCTTGCCTCAGATTGGTCAGTGTGGAACTCAGGAAGCTCCCTTTGGTGGTTCAGTTACAATCAAAATCATCAAGTATATTTGGCTTGGGTCTCAGTCACCCATCTTGCTGTGCAGCCTTCAGTCCCAGGTCGCTGTTTTGTTACCTGAATGAGATGATGCCCCATCCTCTCTGGACCTGAATTTTATCTTTCTGTTTCCCAACCTTCTTCAGAAAATGTCCATGGGGGTGAGGGTGGGGACAAAATAGCTCACTTGGATAGCATGCTGTTTTGCCAAGAGCACGAACCAAATTTGAGACTGAGCCCCCCTGCCCCCAGAATTGGGGGAAGGAGGAAGCTTCCTTTGATGCTGGTATTTCTTTCACTCTTTTTTCCCCTCCAGGATTATTGCTGGGGAACTAGGAATCCCCTGCTCCTAGAGGCCATTTTTCCCATTTTGTTGTCCTTGTTGTTGGCCTTGTTGTTGCTGAATAAAACAGAGAGCACTCCAGAGAAGATGGGAAGACAGAGAGGGCAAGAGAAAGATACCTGCAGACTTGTTTTACAGCTCATGAAACACCCCCCTGCAGGTGGGGAACCAGGGACTCAAACCAGAATCCTTACGCCAGTTTATATGCTTCGCAAGTGCATTTAACTTGCTGGATACTGCCCACTCTCCCTCTTTCCCTCTCTTTATCTGCCTCTCTGTCTCTACCAAAAAGGACAGAAGGGAAGAATGGATGAAGGGAAGGGGAAATAGAGGAAGGAAAGAAGGAAGAAAGAAAGAAGGGGGGGCTATAGAGTGAGGGATGGAGGAAGGAAAGTAGGTTGTGCTAATCAAAAATTCAGTTTGAATCCTCTCAGCTATTTTTAAAAATATATTTATTTATTTCCTTCTGTTGCCTTATTCTTGTAGTTATTACTGTTGTTACTGATGTCATCATTGTTGGATAGGGCAGAGAGAAACGGAGAGAGGAGGGGAAGACAGAAATGGAGAAAAAGATAGATACCTGCAGACCGGCTTCACTGCCTGTGAAGCAACGCCCCGCAGGTGGGGATCCGGGAGTTCAAACTGGGATCCTTATGGTCCTTGCGCTTTGAGCCACCCGCGCTTAACCGGCTTCACTACTCCTCTTCTCAGCTATTTTTTACCTAACTACAGCTACTAGCAAAGGAATGTTTTCATTAAGTTTATGGGAGAGAGAGAGAGAGAGAGAGAGAGAGGAAGTGAGAAAGGAACCAGAATAGCTGCTGGGAACAGACAAAAAATGTGTTTGAAGGAGGTGCCTGGCCTTTCCTGTGTCTGTCCCCTTCCCAATTTCCACTTGAGGAGAAGACTGCAAACCATCTGTGCAGACAGGAAGAGTCTCACAGGCTATGTGAGGGTCAGAAGGAGAGGCTATGTGTTAATATCCTGGGAAAACTCAACAGCACTTCACATGGGGACAGTTATTCCTCTCTGGTTATTTCCAGATATATCACCAGATCCCATGGAAAACTGGAGAAAGCTCTTCTTTATAAAACATATTTAATCCATTTTATAAATGAAAGAGATAATTGAGAGGGTAGGGGAATAGAAAGGGGGCAGGCGGTGGACCAGTGGGATCCTTGCGCTTTGTACAATGTGCGCTTAACCCGCCTGCCCCCTTTCGATTCCCCTACCCTCTCAATTTCTCTCTGTACTATCAAATAAATAAATAAATAGACAAATAAATAAGTGAAATAAGAGAGAGAAGAGAGACCAGAACATTGCTCAGCTCTGGCCTATGGTGGTGCTGGGGATTGAATTTGGGATAGCAGAGCCTCAGACTTGAAAGTCTAGTACCCTTCTGAAATGGGGATGGGGCCACTGAAAATCTATGCACCCCTTACTGTGGAGTTGTTCTTATGTTCAAAGTAAAATTTTTTACTTACTGTAGACTTTGATGGAAATATGGAAGGCCGCAAGGGCATTAAACCCTTCATTTTCTAGTTCTTGGGGAAGTGAGGAGAAAAAAAAAATACTGATGTATTGTGTCCTATTATCCTGTGTCTATGCATAATTAAACACCATTTTTACCATCCTGGGCAATTTCAAGTTCCATAGCAATTAATATCACCATTTTTGCAAATGTGCTAAAATTGTGCTTTAATCGCTGAATTCGTATCATCTAGTTCTTGTAGACTTAGGGATTTAAACATGGGATTTTCAGGAAAAAAGTAGTCATTTGCCTTGCTTTCTTCTGGGTTAAAATAGAATAGCCTCCCCCCACCCCCCAGTGAAGAGACAAAAGAAAAAGGCCAGCCTATACTGCTTGATAATCTTGAGGTCATCTGGTAGCAGAGAAGGATAAAGGTAGTTGGATGTTGGGTAAGGAAAGGCCTCTAGAAGCAGCTCTCTGGAGAGGACCCAGGGACTGATCCACTTCTTCTTCTAGCGTTTGCCCTTCTTCTGTAGCCAGTCAACAGCGTCAGGTTGAGCCTGATGTAAAGTTTCGAGACCTCCTTCGAATCTGGAGAGGTGGCAGTCGTTGACTATGTGGGTCATAGTCTGTCTGTAGCCACAGGGGCAGTTCGGGTCGTCTCTGGCTCCCCAGCGATGGAACATAGCGGCGCACCGGCCATGGCCTGTTCGATAGCGATTGAGGAGGGCCCAATCATAACGTGCTAGGTCAAAGCTGGGTTAGCACTTGCAGGGGTCTGTGATGAGGTGTTTGTTCTTTACCTCAGCTGACTGCCAACTCTGTTTCCAAGAGACTGGAACAGAGAAGTTCAGTGTAGGCGTAGGGGACCAGATTGGGTGACGAGACGTCAAGCGTTGGACAGGGTGGGCGAAGATATCCGCGTATATTGGCAGGTCTGGTCGAGAGTAGACGTGGGAAATGAACTTAGATGATGCCGCATCCCGACGAATATCTGGCGGGGCGATGTTGCTAAGAACTGGCAGCCATGGAACCGGGGTGGAACGGATGGTTCCAGAAATTATCCTCATGGAGGAATATAATTTGGAATCGACCAAGTGGACATGGGGGCTACGGAACCATACTGGGGCACAGTATTCTGCAGTGGAATAGCATAATGCCAGAGATGATGATCGTAGTGTGGAAGCGCTCGCGCCCCATGAGGAGCTGGCCAGTCTTGCAATGATGTGATTCCTCGCGCCCACCTTTGCTGCAGTTTTTATGAGATGTTCGTGAAATGACAGAGTACGATCGAGAGTAACGCCAAGATAGACTGGCTGGCCTTCATGCCGGATTCTCGTATCGCCAAGCTGCACATTAAGCTCACGCGAGGCCAAGGCATGGTGTAGATGGAAAACAGATGATACCATTTTTGCAGTGCTAGGGATTAGTCGCCATTTTTTATAGTAATCAGATATCAGAGGCATGTCTTTCGTGAGTGTTTCCTCGAGGATGTCGAACTTGGATGCCTGAGTTGCACAGCAGATGTCATCGGCGTAGATGAACTTCCTTGAAGAAGTTTCTGGGAGGTCATTGATGTAAATATTAAATAGCGTTGGAGCCAGAATAGAGCCCTGGGGGAGGCCACTTGAGACAAGTGATCCACTTAGAGAGCAGACCTCATCCATTTCTCCTGTGGGACTTTGCATGTGGAATTTCTGAATGCCTTTGTTCCTTTTCTCATGTGGGTAATTCCACTCAACATATCTCCACATGTGAGTACACACCATGCGTTTCTCTCATCAGGAGACATCCTTATTCAGAAAAACCTGAAATGTGGATGATTTGTGAGTCCAGCAAGTGATTGTCTTCCAGAATTTGACGTCATCAGGGCAGCCCTGAAAAACTGAGCATAGAATGAAATTTTATCATTGGAGTCATGTGTTGTTGGTACTAGACTTCTGTCAAAGTGCAATACATTATTTTGTTATTATTATTTTTATTTGATAGGGCAGAGACAAATTGGGAAAGGATAGGGAGATAAAGAGGGGGAGAGAGAGGGAAATAGATAGATAGAGCAGAAGCATTGCTTCACTGCCCATAAAGCTTCTTCTTTGCAGATGAGGGCTTGATATGGGTCCTTGACCATGGTAACATGTGTGTTCAACAGGGTGTACCACCATCTGGCCCCTACAATACATTTTTTATAGGAATATTGAAGGGCTGTGGAGGCAGTGTAATAGTTGTGCAAAAAGCTCTCATGCCTGAGGCTCTGAGGTCCCAAGGTTCAATCCCAGCACCACCATAAGCACCAAAAAGTATATGTGATTTTGATATACAATATATAATTTTGGAATATATATATCAAGGCCCTGGTCCTCATCTTCAGTGGAGAAGCTTCATAAGTGGTGGAACTGGGTTGGATATTTTTCTCTTTCTCCCCTACCTTTTCATTTTCTCTTTGTCCTATCAAAATTAAAAAAAAAAAGGAAGAAATAAGAAGATAAAAAAGGAAGGGAGAGAGAGAAAGAGAGAAAGAAAGAAAGAAAAAGAAAAATTATAGTTCCAGAATCAGGAGTTCCACATTGGCTATTCGGTCTAAATACTGTCATCTCTCAGTGCCTTTGACAAATTTCAAAGTTTCATATTGTATAAACATAAAAGTGAGAACAGAGACATGTTTTGTGTACTAGGAAACTCTTTAGTCTCATAGGGGTCTAAAGTATGCTTTTCCCTTTAAACTACTTTGACTTGAATCCTAGTTGCAAGAGTTACCAGCTAAAAGTTTATCCTCATTTTGTCTCTCTGGGCCTGAATTTCTTCATCTGTAAAGCTGCAAAATAGTGGTTATTGGATTTAGTTGTTGGGATGATTAACTAAATTTGTGTATGGAAACTGGCTGGACTGTAGCAATGAAGAGAACACTGGCTTTGATTATTAGATGATGAGTATAAACTTAGAAAATTCCTAGGTGCTTGGGTTCTCGGTACATCCTGGATTCTGCTGATTGCATTTTTGAGGAGCTAAACGATTGTGAGACCTGCCGGACATTTTGCACTAAGGAATCCCACCAACCTAGAGCCTGTAGTCTTCACAGTGACCTAAGTTAACAGCCTTAGAAGTAACACCTAGGCCAAAGCGACTAGGAGAAAGTTTTAGAGGATTCTTGTGTCTTTATGGCATTCAATAAATAGCAGTTTCTATTCTAGGAGTGGGGGAAATAGAAGCTGAGGGGAGTGGTGGTAGTTTTCTGTTATATTCCCCCTTCTAACCAGTTTCAATCAGCATATGAATCTTACTGCCAGTGAAATAGAGAATGTGTTTCCCTCTTATAATCAAGTTGCATGGTTTGGTGGTCAAAACTGCATATTTTGGAATTAGCTGCATCTGAGTTTGATTTGAGGCAAATTACTTAGCCCTTTGGAGTCCATTTCCTCACCTTTAAAATGGGAATAATGGTGGCTCCTGCCTAGCAGTGCTGTTGCAAAGGTTGCCTGTGAGAAATTGCACATAAAATGCACAGAGTACTGTTGTTGCGGTGGTGTCGGGCTGCACCACCAAGAAGAGAGCGGACGTCCAGAGCAAAGGGGTACACAAATCTTTATTATAGGATGGGGGGGGAGGTTTGGTTCAGACCACGTGGAGCCAGCAGGCAATGGCCGACCACGGAGGGGGGGAGCAGGGAGCGAGACCTCAGAGAGGGAGAGCCGAGAGCCCAGAGAGAGCGAGGGGAGGGGTGAGGGGGCTTTTTATTGGGCGACAACCAGGGGTGACGTGTAGGGCCAGGATTGGTTGAAAGGGGGCACTCTAGGATTTAGCGGGGCATAGAAAAACCTGGGGGCAGAGACTGCATCAGAATAAGTCCTCAGCAACATCTCCTCCTATCCCTTTATATCTAAATGGACACAGTAAAGAAAAAATGGAATGGAGCAGGCTTAAATGTTTTAGAGGAATGCCATGCTCAGGTGGGAAGATGTAGGACTTTCTGTGGAGGAGGGAAGGCTTAAATGGCTGCCAACCTTGTGAGATTTATGCGTCCTCCTGTGCTCAACCCCTCTTTAGAGAGAGAGACTTACCTGGAGAGACTCATCTCATAGGTTTAAGCGCAGCCTGCTCAACCATCTCTTCACAATATCTCTACATCTTTTCTATCTTTCTATCTAGTAATTGCATAAGATGTACAAAGTCTATAAAAGACTATCATGGGGCAGAAACCTTTTGGGCATAACAAAATAGGAAGGGACAAGTAGGGGAGAAGTAAAAGCCAGTGTGGTGTGAAGAGAAGGATTGGTGTGTAAAGGAACATTCCCTGTTTGGGTGGGGAAAGGGGCAAGGGTACATAATGAGGGGGAGGCGGGAGGCATGACCCACCAAACAGAGGGGCTATTTGGCATTGTATAGTCCTCAAGGCAACAGTCTGTAAAGTCTATGAATTACTCAGGATCAGTCTATGAAAAACCAGCAGCGTGAAGGGAAATAAGCTGCTTCAAAATTGTGTAAAATGTATATAGGGTATGTCAGAAAGTCCGATACAAGTCTCAGTCCGAAGTGGATGGCTAGGGGAAGAATTGGCAGGGGATGCAATGCTGCATGAGGGAGGTCAGCCGCTGGAATGTTGCTCTTTTGTAGATAGCTAGCTGGAACTGCCAACACGTAACAAGCAGGTCAGGAGCAGGAATGGTAACCAGGCATGAAGAAAGTTCTGTCCTTGGAGTTCGTGTATCAGGTTCTTCAGATCACGTTGAGTGACATCTAGGGTTTTGGGGGGTGTGCCACGGTAGTCGTGCCATCTAGTGAGTGACGTCAGGGTGTGCAGGGGTTCAGATGGTTTTTCCGGGATTCCTGTGAAAGAAACACAAACAATCTGCTTCTCGTGGTTAATTTGAACTTGTAACAAGTTATAGGTTTGTTATAGTTGATACCTCGATGATTATAATTGGTTTAGAATCTCTTTATGATTTTATTTAAAGGTCATCTAATGTGACCTCCTGTAGCAGCCTCTACTGCAGGATCTAAGACCAATTTTAGCTAAAATATGTATTTTAAACAGACTCAAATTGCTTAGAGAGTTAATGCATATTCGTGACAATGATTTCAATGTTTACAGTGCCAGATTGATGCCAAATCTGTTGTGGATTAATTTCCACAAGATAGTTTACAGGGCACCTTTGGGGGCCCTTCAAAGGTGTCCTGTCTATAAAATTTATATAGTTTAGTTTTGGGAATGAATAGTCACGTTGAACATTTAGACTTTTACCTAAATAGTAAGTTACCTTAACAAATTAATTTTTACCTTGTCTGGTAAAAGTGTAGCTGTAGGGTTACACTTCTGACCATTAAGTTAGTGTTACCAAACTTGAGACGTACCCATAAACATTTAGTTATAACAAACTGGAGGAAAAAGAACTTTTGTTATAAAAACACATTATTTAAAAACAATTTTAAATCTGTCATTAGTCACACAGTTTAAGACTAAACACTTACATATATACCAAAACTATATATAAAATTCAAAAGAGGGAGAAAGAAAAAAATTTTGGAATGTTTCTGGATGTCTCCAGAAACTTTGGCTGCGTCCAGCATTTTTATATAAGGTCAATTACCTTTTAGAGTACTCCAAGCAGATGGGTCATGCAAAAAAAAAGTTTTTTTTTGTTATTCAACACACTCACTCACAAAAACAACTGGCCAGTTATAACATAAGACATACAGGGAAAGGGTAGGAGAGAGGTCTCTGTGAGCCAGATTTTGCAGGTTCTGTCATGTCGTATTATGGGTCCTGGGATGTATCCTGCATCTGGTCCTCTTGTAGTATTTCTTGTTCTTCAGGAATAACAGCGCCATCCTGCGGGTATTGTTGGACATGGCGGGCAGGAACCCAGACAGGTTTAGAGAAATTTTGAGGGAAAATACATGCGAAACCCCTTCCCATGGTCAATAATGGGTCAGGCCCTTTCCAAACTTTATCGAGTGGGTCTCTCCATTTGACCTTAATAGATGGGAGGGTAGATGGTGTTTGCCAGTGAAGAATAATAGGGGGTAAGGCTGAGTTATTGTAAATATTAAAGAGATTTAACGTAGTTAAGGCTTTTGCTAGCTGGATATTGGGGGGATATGTTCCTCCTTTATCTTTATTTAGTTGGGCCTTCAGTGTTTGATGGGCCCTCTCGACAATGCCTTGTCCCTGTGGATTGTAGGGAATGCCCGTGGTATGAGTAATATTCCAGAGGGAACAAAAATCTTTAAATTGTTTGCTTGAAAACATAGGTGCATTGTCTATTTTCAAAAATAATGGGACCCCCATAACGGCAAAACAAGAGAGCATATGGCTTACAAGCTTTTTAGCACTTTCTCCTGTCTGAGCTGTAGCCCACATAAATTTAGAAAAGGTATCAATTGAGACAAACACATATTTTTGTTTGCCAAAGTTTGGTATGTGGGTGACATCAATTTGCCAAATAGCATTAGCTTTTAAACCTCGGGGATTAACCCCAAGGGTCTGGATAGCAGGTGTCTTTATGAGACTTGCACAAGAAGAGCATGTAGCAAGGATATGTTTTAACTGTGGTACAGGAACATCAGGGAATCGAGCTTAAAGGCCTTTAAGATTAACATGGGTTAGAGAGTTAAAATTAGCAGGATCAGAGACAGAGACTGGGAAAGTTCCTGTGGAGGCAAAGCGGTCAACTGCGGCATTCCCTTCAGACAGGGAACCAGGAAGAGGGCTGTGGGAACGAAGGTGCTGAATATACAGTGGTTGGGTTCAAGAACAGAGCATAGAGGCGATTTGAATCAAGAGAGGGGAAAGTGGGTTGTCATCAATTTTCACATACGAACGAGCAAGCCATGGAAGTAAGTTAACAGTATACACACTGTCAGAAAAAAGGTTGAAGGATTCTGGTACAGCTTTTAGTGCAAGAAAAACAGCATAAAGTTCTTTGTACTGAGGGGAATTATCAGGAAGCTCAGTAAACAGAGATTTAGGAGATTGTTTGTCTGGGTAATATATAAGGGCAGCAGCTCCCCTTTTTCCGCCATCAGTAAAGATTGTAGGAGCAGAGGGAATGGGATCCCGAGAGAAAAGTTTAGGTGCTAGTAGAGGCAGAAGAGGTAAAGAAGCTATCAATTTATTAGAAGGAAAATGGTTACCTATTTGTCCTGGAAACCCCACGAAGCTTATGGCAAAGCGGGAATGATGGCGTATAAGCCACTCTGTATCTGTGAGAGAAAAGGGCAGAATGATTAAATCCGGTTCTTTCCCTAAGACCTGCACAGACCTATTTCTCCCTTGGCGAACCATGAATGCTAACGCGTCTATCTCAGTGAGGAGTCTTGGAGCTCCTCCTACTGGCATGTGAAGCCATTCGAGAACCCCATGGTCTTGCCACAGTGCCCCTACTACTGTGGGGGTGGAATTGAAGATTAGAAGGTTTACCGGAGAGGAGGGGGAGAATCGAACAAGGTGCATGTCCTGGAGGGCCTGGTTAACCCTTTCCAGTGCCAAGGAGGCCTCAGGAGTTAACTTACGTTTTGAAGAGGGCTGTTTGTTTCCTTTCAACAGGTCAAACAGTGGTTGGAGGCAGCTTGTGGGCAGATAGAGATACTGCCTAAGCCAATATAAATTTCCTAGAAAACTTTGTAAAGAAGCAAGAGTAAGGTTAGAAGGGAAGGTAACATTAGGTTTTAAGGGACGAATTTGCGTTAGAGAAATCTCTGAACCTAGGAAGGATATTGGAGGGATTAGCTGTATCTTCTCAGGGGCTACATTAAGGCCGCTTTTCTTTAATGCAGGAATGAGAAAATCATGTAAGGCATAGAGATCTGTATCTGATTTTCCCCATATTAAAATATCATCTGTATAATGAAAAATATTAAGGCCCTTATGAATATATGGGACAAGGGCAGATTTAACAGCCTCCTGACAAATTGTAGGACTATTGGCCATACCCTGGGGCAGCACCACCCATTCAAATCTATCAGCGGGGCTAGCATTATTAATAGACGGAACAGAGAAGGCAAAACGTTTACAATCTCGCGGAAGCAAGGGGATAGAGAAAAAACAATCTTGTAAATCAATAGCTATGATTGGAATTCCCGTGGGAATTGCAGAAGCAAGAGGCAAACCCCTTTGGGGGGGAGCCCCAGACCTACATGGTTTTATTTACTGCACGGAGATCTTGAAGGAGGCGCCATTTTCCTGAGCGCTTTTTAATCACAAAGACAGGAGTATTCCATGGGCTTCGAGAATGATGAATGTGTCCCAAGGACAACTGCTCTCGGACGAGCTCTTTTAAAATTTTTAGCTTATCCCTAGGTAAAGGCCACTGTTCCACCCAGACAGGCTCATTAGAAAGCCAGCTTAAGTGGGGTGTTTGGCTACGAACAGTGGCATTTAGTATTGGGGGTGCTGAATAGACCTGGTATCGCGGGAATGAGTTTTACGCTCTACAGAGGCGTCTGTGGATATCCTAACATTAAGACATTCCAGAAGATCCCTGCCCAGTAAGTTGGTGCTAATATTAGCTACCAAAGGGCGGAAGTGTCCGGTAGAACCTTCTGGGTCTTCCCACATAAGCGAGTCTCGTGTGCAAAATGCTCTTGTCATCCCTCCTATTCCATGTAAACTGGGTCCACGGATGAGTTCCCAATCTTGGGGAACCTCTTCTTGCCTTAAAATCGTCTTTGCTGCCCCCGTGTCAATCAAAAATTTAAAAGGAATATTGCCAATCTTTACTGTCATAGAAGGGTGACCTTGTTCTAAAACAGTAGTGGTCCACAAAATCTCAGGCCCCAAATTTGTACTATTCAGGGGCGAACCATCTTTATGAAATTGGGACCAACAATCTCTCTTCCAATGAAACCCCTTACGACATTTTGGACAAACAGTACGTGGTCTCTGGCTCCCTGACTGAAAGCGGGGTTGCTCTGGCTGGAGGCGTGGTTTCCCTGACTGGAGGCATGGTCGCAACTTATCAGGACATTGGTTACGCCAATGTCCTTGGCGACCGCACTGAAAGCAGGCCCCGTTTTGCTTACGTGGGGCAACTGCATAGACCTGTGTCGTAGCGGGTGCCCCATAATTGCCTGATGTAAGTTCCTGTGTCGCTAGAATCCAATTATCTGGGTGTAGTTGTTTAAGATTAAGGCATACCTGACGGAATTGTGGTGTCATGCCTTCCCAGACAATAGAACTCAGGAGTAGTGTGCGGACGTCAGGATTATAAACCTTTCTAAGCTTCTCTTCACCCTTGAGATGAAGCTCGCCAATGACTCATCAGAGCCTTGGTGAAAAGAGTTAATGGGAGCTGATGGATCTACATCAGGTGTGGTCACCCTTTCCCATGCTTGTGTTGCACAGATGCGTACCTGTTCAAAATAACCGGTTGGAAACCTGGCTTCTGCCTGCTGAGCTCCAGATTCATAAGCTCCTGCTCCAAACAAAGCATCAGAATTCCATTCTACCTGTTTGTTACTATTTTCCTGCGATTGCCTAGAGCACTCATCGCGGAAACATGCCTGCCACTGAAGATAGAGTGGGTCTGGGAGTGCAGCACGAGCCAGTTCTTTCCAGTCTTGTGGTGTATTTAAATGCTGGTAAAAGCTTCTCAAGACGGACTTGGTGCATGGAGAGTGCATACCGTCCTCTCTGACTTCTTGTCTGAGCGTTCCAAGATCTTTCGAGGAATATGGCTGCCACGGCTGAGGGTTTTGTTTAGAAGGGGCCAAGTGTACTGGGAATGTGTGGATATGGTCCGGTGGCGCGGGAGAGGGAGCTACAGAAGTGGAAAGTTCAGTAGAAACTGCTGTAGTGGCTGCAGGGGAGACTAAACGCATATCTACGGGGACAGAGCTCCCGGGGTGGACTGCACATGGTTTAAAATCCTTAAATGCTGAAAAAATATCCTTTAGCTCTCGTATCTCAGCCACTAGGTCCCTTAATGGTGACGTATCAGCAGGGGGCGGGGTCAGGGACGAGGAAGCCTCAGGCGGAGCTGAAACCATGGCAGCAGGGGCCGGGGGTGGGGTTAGGAAAATGGAAGCTGCAGGCGGAGCTGAAACCGGGACGGCAGGGGCTGGGGGCGGAGCTGAAACCGGGATGGCTGGGGCCGGGGCGGGATTCAGGAACGCATACGGAGCTGAAACCAGAATGGCAGGGGCAGGGGCGGGGTTCAGGAACGCAGAAGCTGCAGGCGGAGCTGAAACCGCCGCGGCTGAAACCAGGGCGGAAGGGGGCGGGGTCAGAGGAGGAGCGTCCAAACACGTGTGCGTGTCTGTGGGAATGGAATTCTTGGGTTTAGCCGTGATCGCTTAGGATGTCTAAGTCTTAAGCACATGTGATTTAACTCTCGTACCTCAGCCTCAAGGTCACTTATCCTTATGGCATACCACGTTTTACATATCTTGAAAGTGGCGACCACAGTTAAAAAAATCCAAGGGGTAGCGAAAATTAAACCTTTTATGACAGCGGGAATCTGTCCCAGGTCAAGAGATAATGACTGGGACACCTCCTCATAAAACGAGAAATTTCCCATGGTGGAGGGAAACGCGGGGCCACAGAAGTGGGCGGATGCCACTTACCTGTGTCTGGGCGGTTTCGGAGACCTCAGGCCGGGCGTGGTGTGGGTACGGAACACGATGGGCGCCAGATGTTGTTGCAGCGGTCTGGTGTCGGGCTGCACCACCGAGAAGAGAGCGGACGTCCAGAGCAAAGGGGTACACAAATCTTTATTATAGGATGGGGAGGGAGGTTTGGTTCAGACCACGTGGAGCCAGCAGGCAATGGCCGACCACGGGGGGGGGGGGGAGCAGGGAGCGAGACCTCAGAGAGGGAGAGCCAAGAGGCCAGAGAGAGCGAGGGGAGGGGTGAGGGGGCTTTTTATTGGGCGACAACCAGGGGTGACGTGTAGGGCCAGGATTGGTTGAAAGGGGGCACTCTAGGATTTAGCGGGGCATAGAAAAACCTGGGGGCGGAGACTGCATCAGAATAAGTCCTCAGCAACAGAGTACCACCTGGAATTTGCTGATCATTCAGTAAGTTTTCATTTCTGCAGTGTTTCAGAAACATTGCCAAAGGGGATATGGCAAGGAAGAAATAGATTATAGTGAGATTTTGGTGAACCCAAACTAGGTCCCAGACTTTCTCCTGCAGCCCTCATTTTGAAACACAAATTGCAGAAAGTGTTTCCTAGCATACTTTTTTTTTTCTCCTGGAACCGATAAAACCAGGAGCAGGACTAGCTGTATGTTTTGCAAGTCCCAGTGCAAAATGAACCTGGGAGGTTTCTTGTTTATAAAGTCCTAGGAATTTCAAGATGGTGACAGGATAGCATAAAGCCAAGTGTGATGGCCTGCTGAGCAGGGACCAGGTGTAGTCTTTCTGAATTTCAGCTCTGGAGCCTAAAGTTGGTTCTGGCATTGGGCTGGGGGATGTGGCTGCCCTTGGAAAGAAAAAACGTAGCCTTAAATGTACAAAGTCCACCTTGAAGGACACCCACTCTGGTGTCATGTGGTAGGATACATGTTTTACAAACCTTCGTCTTGAAAAGTGTGTCCACTTCTTTGTGAGAAGTGGAGGGAAGATGACTGAATGCTGCCTGGCTGGTCATTTGCTGACTTTTGTGGTGGCCAAGAGCAAGGCCAACACTGTAGGTGCCAAGGTGCAAGACAAAATTCACCAAACTCTCTTCCAGCTCCCTGAGACTTAGTTAGGGTTAATCCTGGCTTATGAGTAAAGTAGCAAGGACATGTGAATGACGCCCTGGAAAGAATCCCTGTTGCTGCCTTGAGTCCTAATAAAATGGGCTGAGGCTGTCTCCACCAGCCTCTGGCACCTCCTCCCACAATACATCAGTTCAAGGAGGCAGCAGCAGGCTCCCTGCCAGGCACTCACAGGGCACTCCTTGCCTTTGCAGTGGCTTAAGCACCCGCTTTGACTCTCCCTGGAGCTTCTAGGCAAATTCCTGGCCCAGGACTGAAGGGAGTTAGGCTTTGGTGAAAAAAAGTGTGGAGAGCCAGGAAGGAGAGAAAGACAGGAGAGAATGAGACTGGGCAGAGCATGTTATTAATCAACACACAGCAAAGCAAAGTCTCCCTTTTTGCCAGGAACACTCACTTCGAAGCTGCCAAAAGACCTGATGGGGGATTTTCGCTCTGGATTCCAGGCAAGACCTCACTCAGGCCATGAGTGAGAGCAATTAACTGGGATGTATGTACAGGTTTACAGTTGTGGGGGATGCCTCCCGGTGGTCCAAAAACCTTTCAGAAACTGATGATTGATGATGTCTGGGGTCCTCTGTGTGACATGAGGAATGGTTTCTGAGTTCAGTAAAACGTAGGGTGCCCTCCCCCACCCTCTATCTTATCTCCAGAGCTCTGCAAATAAAGAAGTCTCCCTTAGCCTTCTGTTGTCAGTCTGACACCCACAGGATTCATCCCCTTTTCAGATCCTTTGTTGCAATACTCAAGGGCTTCCACTGATCCAGGTTTGTTAGTAGCAATCTAAAAGCCAGGTGTTGGATTCTGAGTTTATGTGTTTTGGAAGTTGACGTGCCGAGTGTCAGACAGTCTGTGCCATACAGAATGCCCCAGTGTGCCCAGGTTCCTGCTTCAGAAGTGTGTCCATGCATGTTGTGCAGAGGAAAGCAACCAAGAGGTGGTGGCATATTTGCTGGGTTTTTGTGATGGTAGTATGGATGGGCAGTGATGAAAAAGAACTCTCTTTCCATTGTCTTCTTGTCACTGAGCAGTGTCTAGGGGGCGTTCTAATAATTTTATCTCCTAGGCTAGAGAACTAGGGAGTTGTAGTGCACCAGACTCTCATGCCTTTCCTGGAGGTCCCAGATTTAATCCCCGGCACCGCCTTAAGTCCGCTCTCAGCAGTGCTCTGGCCTCTCTCTGTGTATGCATCTTTAATTAAAATATACCAGCACATTTTATTTTAAAGGAATTTTCATTTCCAGCCCCAGAAGTAGCAGGATATTTCTTGGACTTATGGCTTTGCAATTCAGATTCACTCCTCTGCTACTTGTTCAGGAGCTAGTACCTTGAAAATTATTTTAAGATCATTTTGCTCCAAAGGTTCTTGCTACCTTAGTTCATAAAGTTATGGCTGACTTAGATTATAAGGAAACCTAAGACCTCTTTTGCATAAACACACTTAAGACCATCACAAACACAATGAACCTAGGGAACACTTGCTTTTAAATCATGCTGTGAATGACTGTTATCTAAGAAACTCCCTAGAGGGTTGGGCTGTAGCATAGTGGGTTAAGCATATGTGGCACAAAGCACAAGGACAGGCATAAGGATCCTGGTTGGAGCCCCCGGCTCCCCACCTGCTGGGGGTTTGCTTCGCAAGCAGTGAAGCAGGTCTTCAGGTGTCTATCTTCCTCTCCCCTTCTCTGTCTTCCCTCCCTCTCTCTATTTCCCTCTGTCCTATCCAACAACAATGATATAACAACAATAATAACTACAACAATAAAAAATGACAACAAAAGGGAAAATAAATGAATAAATGTTAAAAAATCATAAAAAGAACCCCCCCCCCAACAAAGATGATTTCTTGAATTTGCTTGGGTTGGTTTGAGCATGCAAACATCAAATATCATAGTTGATACTTGCATCATAATTTTCCCCTTAAAATGAAAGGCTACTGTTAGGCACAATAACTAAACTCATAATCTGTCAAAATGTGTATCACAAAGAGCAAAGAGCAATGCACATCAGTAGAGTTATTTAATCTAGTGTCAGTGTCCAGAAATGATGAGAAAGTTGCCCAAACTTAACACAATGACTAGGTGCATGGGGAAGGCACTAAGCAGGGTTAGTCAGTCTTTCTAGCAAGTTCTCTGGCCTTGGGAGCCAGTGGGCCTATAGAACTGATTCTTTCCAGGATGAACAATGTAGAAACAGGCTGGGGAGTATTTTATTGACAGGTTTAATGGCTTGCGATGATGAATATTGTCATGATTTCTGGTCTTTTTTTTTATGATAAGCAATGTAACAGTGAATAACCTCCTAAGTAAAAGCTTTGTGTGTTTTTTGTATTTATAGTTCTCTTCGATGAGCCAAATTCTGGTGGAGTCCATAACTATGTACACTTAAACCACCAATTTGCCTTCCAGACAGGTTGTTCTAATTTATCCACCTGCCAGAATTTTATGCCAATAGCTATTACCTCACACATAGTAACACAGCATGCAATTCAACATTTTGATATTGATTCATCAGTTAGGTGAAAATGGCATCTCAGATAAGTATGAATTTGCATCTATTTTCTTGTAAGGTTGAATGTCTTTTTACAGGGCGAAGACCATTTTACAATTTGTTTTTCTACAAACTCCATGTGCCCTCTTTGTTATTTTCATTTTGAGACTACTGAGCTTCTTTCTTTATTCTCTCTCTCTCTCTCTCTTACTTTAATTTATATATGAAAAACGTTCTTAATATAGGAATATTAATATATTCATTATATACATAGCAAAGGCTTTTCCTAAATTTTTTTAAAGGTGATTACCTTCTTTATTTATTTATTTTTCCCTTTTGTTGCCCTTGTTGTCTTTTTATTGTTGCTGTAGTTATTTATTGTTGTTGATGATGTTGTTGTTGGCTAGGACAGAGAGAAATGGAGAGAGGAGGGGAAGACAGAGAGGGGGAGAGAAAGACAGACACCTGCAGACCTGCTTCACTGCCTGTGAAGCGACTCCCCTGCAGGTGGGGAGCCGGGGGCTTGAACCGGGATCTTTATACTGGCCCTTGTGCTTTGCGCCACCTGTGCTTAACCTGCTGCGCTACCGCCCGACTCCCTCCTACATTTTTTAATGCCTGGTTATCTTTATTTTATTTTCAGGAATTTTAAATTTTATTCAGGAAAGTTGAGAAATTCACATATTAGGACAGGAGAGAGAGCAGGGGGAGAGTAAGGGGAGAGAGAGAGAGAGAAAAAAAGGGGGAGAGAGATAGATACAAAGGAAAGAGATAAAGGGGTGAGAGTTAGAGAGACAAAGGGGAAGAGAGATAGAGAGATAGAGAGAGAGAGAAGCCCAGTTACTACTTACATGGTGATATGAACAGAAAAGAGAGACGCACAACGTTTTTTTCTTTTTAATTTTTGTTATCTTTATTTATAGGACAGAGACAGTCAGAAATCTAGAGGGAAGGGGGAGATAGAGAGGGAGTGAGACAGAGAGACCCCTGCATCCCTGCTTCACCACTTGTGAAGCTTTCCCCCTGCAGGTGGAGAACAGGGACTTGAACCTGGATCCTTGCACACTATAGTGTGTGCACTCAACCAGGTGTGCCACCACCCGGACTCCTGCACAATGTCTTTAATCACAGTCAATGTACTAACTTTATCCAAGTGCTTTAAGAAACTTGGGATAATATGTAGGGGGAATGCCAGGCACCCTTGCTGTGCTTTCTGACCTGAACATGGTTTCTACAATATGTTTTCCAGAAACTTCCAGGCCTTAGGTTAGGTCCCTTTAGAAGTAGGCCCCACAGTAATTTAAGGTGCCAGAGGTTCAGTGTGGAGTGAATGTTCTTGGTCTTTGTAAGACTCAGGGAAGCAGCAAAAGGAAATTCACTGTACTAGAGTTTTAACCAGGGCACCAGCTACAGAAGGGTCTCAATTGGAGGATGGTCCTTTAAAGTTGTTCCAAAAGAGACAAGTTGGAGGGACTTGTATGCCACAAAGACCTGCTATGCCAGGGGGTCTCCTTGAGAAGGAAGGAATCTTTGCACAAGAGAGCTCCCTCCTGCTAAGGATATTTCCCAAGAAAGAAACACAGTAGGAATCAAATCATGAAATGTATGAAATGTCGTCAAATCCCAGGGACAGCAGCAGACTCATCTAGTAGAATATATATATGTTACCATGCACAGAGACCCTGGTGCTAGCCTTGAACCACCACAGGGGAGTGCCTGGGGAGAACGGGGACTTGCTGAGTGATGGATCTGTGCTGTGGTGTCTCTCCTTTTCTTTCTATCTCTCAGTCTCTTATCTTCTAGTAATGCTTAGCTCTGGCTTATGGTGGTGCAGGGGATTGAACCCAGGACACCAGGGCCTAAGGCAATGAGAATCTATTTGTACAACCATTAACCTCTCCCCCCCCCCCCATCCACCCAACCGTTCCTCTCTCAATTTAAATCATGTTAGGCTCCTGGAAGTCCAAGTGCATGGCCAATGTATGTTCCCTTCAGTGTTGAAGGGCTTCATATCTTGGTAGAGATGTAGAGGAAGCAAACACAGCCATTGGCCTGAGAGACTGGATTTTACTCATCCTCTCCCCTGGATTTTTATGGTTCTTTGACACCTTCCACAGAGATGTGAAAGTGCTGCAAAATACAGAAAACCAGACACAGTAATTAAAGAGAGACTATGACTGCAAATGTAGCTCTTTGAAGCAATTTGGGTTTCAGTGTCCCAGTGATGAAGGTAGGTGACAGGACTGCATTTAATTAGCCCAAGTCCCCAGGAGGCTTCTCCTGTTCCATGTCTATTACCTACTGAAGGCCCTCACAAGGCTGAGCTGCAAGCTCCTCTCTGCATGGACTGACAGACAAGGCAAGTCCTTTCCCAGGGCCCTTTGCTGAGCCCATAATAGCACACCCAGCAAAAACACAGCCACATGTTCATGTTAGTAGGGCCATTGTTTCCCCTCAGAGGTGTGGCTGGCTCTTACTGGAAATGCGTTTTCCTGGTGTTTGCTTTGGACTCTGGCCACCAGCTGCTCCTGGGCCTGGGCATACAACAAGGGCAGTGGTGCTGCTGGGTCCCTGCCCACATGAACCAGTACTGCTGTCCCCATTCCCACACACACCTCCCAAGCTTCAGAGATAATGACTGTAAAGGTAGGACTCTTACAGGAAATGTGTGTAAAAGGTCCAGCTTACTGCCCCGTGGAGTGTAGCAGCTCTGACGTTTGCTGTGTGCAAATAGGGAACCCTCCATTGCTTATGGAAACCTGCCGATTAATACACTGTATTCTGGCTCCTTCCTCCCTTTCCCACCTCACTCTCCCACTCCCCTACTGCTACTTCCTGGGATCCTGTCCCAACTCTGCTATTATTAGCCTTCAGGCCTTATCTGCCAGAGTCAGACAAGCTTCAAGGCACTAGAAGCTGCCAGCCAGAGGGTTCCATCTGGGAAATCATGTGGAATAGTGTAGACTTGCCTTCTTCCTACCTCCTTCCCTCCACCCCAGTCTTGTCCATCTGAAGGTGAAAGAAACCACCAGCCAAAAATAAACAAACAGGAATAAACAGGAATGGCGACAAGAGGCAGGGTCACCTATTAAGCTGCCCACAAAGGACTTGTCCCAATTTTGGGAGCAGGTCTTTGTGATTTTCTCTCTTTTTTGTCTGGCTGGCTTTCAAGACTCCATGGCAGGCAGGGTTCTAACCTTCTAGGCTCCTGATTCTTCACTTTGCAGTCTGCATAGTCTTTTTTGATTCTGGACACTATGCCCAGCCTCTAAACCCATTGGGATCTGGATCAAGGTGTGTGTGTGTGTGTGTGTGTGTGTGTGTGTGTGTGTGTGTGTGTGTGTGGTGGGTTGGGAGGGATCTTTGGGGATGAATCTGAAATAACTTCCAGACACCCCAGGCCTGGTTCTGATGAACTGCATTTGATCTGAAAAGAGGCAATTATTTTCCTCTTTATCCACATCAATAGTCTGAGCTGATGAAGATTAAAAAAGAAGCAGGGAGGGACCACGGGAAGAAACTGGGTTTGAGAGCTGTACAATTCCTGCAGGAGTTGACATGCATTTTCCTATCTGTCCTTTTCATTGGAAATTGAAATCCTCTCCCATTTCAGGTAATTGGGAGCCTCGTAAGATAAAGGGAATCGAATGGCTTACGGCTCAGTCTGTGTCTTGCTGTCTTTAACGGAAAAGTAGTAAAAATCGAAATTAAGACAAAGGGATAAATACCAGAGTCCTCCGATGGTACATTTCATAGTGATCACATCTGCTGCAGAGTGCCTGGAAAATGGCTCTGGAAGGCTGTTGGCTGGAGCAGTGGAGCCTGATAGAGGATGTGGGTGGAGAGGATGCAGGATACTGGGTTGGGAACTTTTCACTGGGAGGGTAGCCTCATAGTTGTGTGGGCCCCTGCTTCACCTCTGTTGGTTTTGCTGCAGTTATTGAACCTCTCTGGAAGTATATGGTGTTCCTGTCTCTCTATAGGTTGGCTCTGGGGCTGCCATGTCACAGCTGAGGAAGGAAGGAAGAAAGAAAGTTGAGGAAGTGGGCAGGGCTGTAGTATGTGCCTCAGAGAGAGAAAGCTAGAAACTCACATGCAACTCAACTTTTTTTCTTTCAGATGTGAAATTCTCTTTTCTCTTTTTATTGGGGGGAGGGGCTGCTCTAATGGTTAACAGTAAATGTGTTTTTTTTAATACATGAGTAAAATTTCTCACATTCTTACAAAACATTCTCATACCCAGCCTAGGTCTTCCTCCGCCATCAAGTACCAGGAGCTGAAGGCTCACTAAACACCACCCCCTTCTCCCCATGTTACCAGAGTCCTTTACTTTGGTGCAATACACCAAACCCAGTTCAAGTTCTACTTTGTGTCATCCTCTCCCCCCACCTTTTTTTTCCTGTTCTTATTTCTCAACTCCTTTCCAGGAGTGAGGTCATCACATGTTCCTCTTTCTCTTTCTGGCTGATCTCACTTAACATAATTCCTTCAAGCTCCATCCAAGATACGGTGAAGAAGGGTAGAGATAGACCTACCCTATGACTCTGCAATTCCTTTCCTGGGGATTTATCCTAAGGAAGCAAACACACTCATCCAAAATGACCTGTGTATACTTATGTTCATAGCAGCAGTTTGTAATATCCAAAACCTGGAAGCAACCTAGGTGTCCAACAACAGATGAGTTGTGATATATATATATGTGTGTGTGTGTGTGTGTGTGTGTGTGTGTGTGTGTGTGTGTGTGTGTGTGTCTATTGGCTTCGTTCTTGGAGGCTTGGCCCATCAGAGAGATAAAGAAAACATGCAAGGTTCAATCATGTTACTTAAAACTACTATCATGACAGATAATAGCATAAATTAAATCAATAGTTAATCTGAGTGTGCATATAATTCTGTGCTTAGTGCTTTATATGAAACATATTTTTTCTTTTTTGCAAAATGTTTTATGATAAAGGACATATATCTATTTTTTACATTGCTGTTTCAATAGTGATTTATAAGATTATAAGATAACAAGGATTTACTTCCATAACACACCTACCACCAAATTTCTGTGTCCTTACCCCCTCCAGTAAATATCAAAGTTCTCCCAAAGTCTTAGAGACAGGTTGTCTTTTTTTTTTTTCTTCTTTTCTTCAGATTTCACATCTCAATTCTCTATATGCCACATATGAATGAAACATCCGGCAGTTGCTCTTTACTTACTTCATTACTTCATTAAGCAAAACCACCTCCAGTTCCATCGGTTTTGTCACAAGGGACCCAAAATAGTCTTTTTTAAAATACAGAGCAGTTCTCATTGACTCTATATCCCATAATTTCCTTATCCAGTCATCTGTCAATGGGCATCTATGTTGTGTTCATATTTTGTCTATTGTGTTTAGAGCAGCTAATTCTAACAACTGCCTGAGTCAGATATTACTATTGCTGCTGCTGTAATGTTATGATTATTACTATGTCACTGCCAGGGCTTCATTACTCCAGCCTGACTTTTTCAGATAGAAACAGAGAGACAGAGGGAAGAGTGGAAAAAGGGGGAAAGACACAGAATCCCCAGAACTTCTTCCAGGGTTGTGGGGGCCAGGAGTGAATCACTACTGTGCAATCACAAAGCAGGAGAACATTGCAGATAAATTATCTTGCTGATCCTATTCCCCTTTTAAAGCTGAGGAACTCAAGATTTAGGGATAGCACAGAACTTGCTAGCAGAATCGAGAGGGAGTGGCCTTCATCTGTGGTGCTCTGAGTTGCATCAGAGGTAGGTAGAGCTAGACTTTTCCCAACCAAGGAGTGTGTGATATCCACTTGCTCGATCTCTCTCATCCATCCAATTTGAGGTGTCCCTTCAGCTGTATGTGATAGAGAGATCTGGAGAGGAGGTTTCTCCCACATACTAAAATACAGTCACTATCCTAAATCAAGGTGCTTTAGAGCCTAATCTGTGTAGTCAAAGAGGGGTTGTGTATTAGAGGAGAAGGGCAGGGTGGTGAGAAGGTTGGAGCATCATGTGAAGTCAGCTCTGAATTAGCCATTTCTTTGGGAGACAGAGGAGATGATAAGTGGATAAAGGGGGATTAAACAGGTCCAGGAGACAGTCTGTTATCAAGCAGCCACCTCCATGGCTATTGGAGCAAAATCCCCACTGGGCATAACTAGTAGACCTGTGCTCTTGAGGAAGCAGAGACAGCTCAGAATTACCCCTTCCAAGGGACAAGGAAGCTCTACTATTGATTGCTCTTTGATTGAAGGTGGCTTGGTTAGAAAGCTTTTAATTCTCTTCTGTTTCTGTGCCATCAAAAGGATGGAAGAGCAGGCTTCCACTGGCAAAAAAAAAAAAAAAAAAAAAAAAAAGGCCTCTGGTAGTGTGGAGATGCTGGGAATTACTGGCCTGGGTAAGGCAAGGGAATGTGAGCTGCCATGGCTTGTTGGGACTCCTTGAAGCCACAGACTCCGAAGATAGCAGTTCTGTCCTGACTGAGCATCTATCTTAGCTCTAGATATCGTCAATATATTTTCTGCGCTCATTTCAAAAGTAAAAAGAATGAATGAATGTATCCTATTATTATTTTAAATGCAGTACTGGGAAATGAACCCAGGACCTTTTTACATGTGTACTACAACTAAACAGTGTCCCTGACCCAATAGTTTATTGTATAGACTTAGAGAGAGACAGACTTAGAGAAAGGAAAGATAAGAAGAGACATCAAAGGGGAGTCGGGCTGTAGTGCAGTGGGTTAAGCGCAGGTGGTGCAAAGCACAATAACCAGCATAAGGATCCTGGTTCGAGCCCCCTGGCTCTCCACCTGCAGGGGAGTTGCTTCACAAGAGGTGAAGCAGGTCTCCAGGTGTCTATCTTTCTCTCCCCTTCTCTATCTTTCCCTCCTTTCTCCATTTCTCTCTGTCCTGTCCAACAAGGATGACAACAATAATAACTACAACAGTAAAACAACAAGGGCAACAAAAGGGAATAAATAAATATTAAAAATAAATAAATAAAAAAGAAGAGACATCAAAGTACCTCTTCACCATTCGTAGAGTTGCCCCCTTTGGTGCTGTCCGTGGCATCCCATGTTGTTCCAGGTGCTAAGCCTTCCCTGATTCATAAGGCATGTACTGTACCCATTGGGATACCTCCTTGTCCTGACAAAGACTCATTTTTTTAAAGCTAAGTTCCTTTCTTTTGCTTGCCTTAATCTATAAACAGATGACTTGCATGGGCCAGTGAAATAGCATACCTGGGTGGGAGTGGGGCGGCTGGTGGCATACACGATTGAGTGCACATGTTACAATGCACAAGGACCCAGGTTCAAGTCCCTGGTCTCCACCTGCAGGGGGAAAGCTTTGCAAGTGGTGAGGCAGGGCTGTGGGTGTCTCTCTGTCTCTCTCCCTCTCTATCTCCCCCTTCCCTTCGAGATCTATGTCTATCCAAAAAATAAATTAATTAATAAAAACAACCAAATAAAAATGAAATAGTTCACCTGAGAAAGACACTTGGTTTTAGACACAAATAGTTAAAAGAGAGAAAAAGTGGTATTGGATCTATATTGGACCACCATAGCTCTGTGTGTGTGTGTGTGTGTGTGTGTGTGTGTGTGCCTGTGTGTGTGTGCCTGTGTGTGTGTGCATTGTTGGTGATGGTACTAATTATGGTTCTATACCTGACTTCCTAACAGTTTTGGAAAGAATGAAAAGTTTTACCAGTTTTATGTAGGTTAGGTTTTTTTTTTTCCCAGTTTAAAATTTTATTCATTTATTTGATAGGACAGAAAGAAATTAAGAAGAGTAGGATAAATAAAAAAATATAGAGATAGATAGATAGATAGATAGATAGGGAGACCTGTAATAGTTCTTCACTTCTTGGGATGCTCCCCCACCCCCTTCCCCGCAGGTTGGGACCATTGGCTTGAACCTGGGTCCTTGCACATTGTAGAGTATGCACATAACCAGGTGTACCATCAACCAGCCCTAGGTTGGGTATTTTCTGTATCTCCTCTTCTCTTGTGATGAAGCTTTGATTAAAAAGGCAGGGGTAGATAGCACAATGGTTATGCAGGGAGACTCTCATGCCTGAGGCTCCAAAGTCCCAGGTTCAATCCCCCACACCACCATAATAAGCTAGAGCTGAGCAGTATTCTGGTAAACAAAATAAAATTAAAAAAAGAACTAAACCCTTGTAATCTTATAGTACTGTAAACCATTATCAAATTATTAATAAATATGTTAAAAATGTCACAAGAACCTATTATTACTCCCATGTTCTTTATATCATGCCATTGAAATTATCTACTGCTTTGCATGATAGTAACCCATTCATTTAATTTTAATTAAGTGCATTATGATTAAACATTTTAATGCGCATATTTATTTCAGGGATGGTAGCACAGGGCCTTTTGTGCATTATTCTATATGCCTGCTTTAAAAGATAGTTACAGCACCTTTTCAATTCAGCCATTCTGGTTGTTCCTTTGTGAGATAAATGGGCAGTAACTATTCTGTACACAGTGGATTTTGTAGTCTCTATATGCAATCTAGATGTGACTTATTTTTTTTTAAGAAACAGAATTACTAATTTGTTCACTAAATAGCTGCTTCCAGAAAGAATAGTTATTTGACTATTTGTTTATTTGTATAGTTTCACTCATGTGCAAGTGTGTGTGTGTGTGTGTGTGTGTGTTCTAGGTGATTATCTTGCTATCAGTTAATAAAAATAGGCATCAGGGCATTCTTAGTGTGTTGACACTGGATGGGTCGGGTGGCATTGTGAAAGATTTGTTTACCCATGGTCTAAATCTTTCTCAATGTGTGTGAGACTTGGTTGCCTGGTCTTCACTCCCTCTCTAAGTGAGGGCTGTCGTATGAACGAGGCTAGGCCTATCAAAGAGCCCAGTGGATTTCACACCTTTAGCAACAGTGCAAAGAGAAAGAAAGCTTCACTGTACTTCTTCCAGAGCAGCATCAGGGCTGGGATGATGGTGAGTACACAGTGGTGGCAGTCTCACAGGTAAAACATCCAGTTGTGATGATATTCTGGAAAATGTTAGGTATCTTGTGAAGTTACGTTACCTCTATTTATTCATTTATAAGCTAGTTCCTGAAGAGATAGTTCACCCAGTAGCATATGTCACTTGCCATGCATATAACTCTGGTTCAAGTCCTAGCACCACATGGAAGCAGCCCAGCATCAGGAGGAAGGAAAGCCATGGTTAGTGGGGTGGTGCTGTGGTGTCTCTCTCTCTCTCTCTCTCTCTCTCCATCTTAAATAAAGAATGAAAATGTTGACCTGGGGACAATGAAACCATCCGTGTGGGATACCCTAGCACTGAAAAAGTTATTGAGAGCCTGCTCTGAAGCAATTACTGTTTCAGAACTTTTAAACAGGAATGAAAAGTGGATCAAACAGCTAGGGTCTGTGGGATAATTTGTGAAGACAACCATACCCTCCCCCTCCTGCAACTAGTTACCTGCAAAAATGATAATTCCAGAGAGTTCTAACCAAATCCATTTGTCTGCCCCTTGAATCTAGGTTGACCAATTGCACTGTCACAAATATGACTGTTCAGAGGTGTGGATAACAACTGTGTTTTAGAACCCTGACCACCATATACATAAGCCAGTGTAACAGGCTAAAGAGTAAAAGATCACATGAAAAAGAAACATCATAGAGTGATAAACCAGAAGGTAATATACTCCCATTCCACCAGGACCTGAAGTTTTAATGGCCATGAATCTTGTTTTTATACCACCCTTAAGAAGGAGAACTGGATCTGGCAAACACCAGAGGAAGCCAGGCATGGTTTTGCTTATCTGAGAAAGAATAGGAAAAAAGGGAAGACACTTGGAAGTAGTAACAGGTGTATGGGGGTGAACTAGAAAGGAAGTGAAGGCAAGACCTGGACCTGTGAAGTGGTGCACCTGGTTAAGTGCCTACATTGCATAAGGACCTGGGTTTAAGCCCTTGGTCCCCACTTGCAGGGGGAAAGCTTCACAAGTGGTGAAACAGGTCTGCAAGTGTCTCTCTCCCTCCCTAGTTTCCTCTTCCCCCTAAATGTCTAACTGTCCTATTAAATAAAATAAAGTTATGAAAATAAATAATAAAAAAGGCAGGGCCACTAAAAATGGTGACATATATATATGGAAGAGAGAAAGGAGGAAAAAGAGAGAAAGAAAAGAAGGAAGGAAGAGAGAAGACAGCCTAGCCCAGGGTCAGCCAAATTTCTGCTGATTCCATTAGCCAATGTAGATATTAGAGTAAGCTGAGCCTGCTCCAGACCAGAGAACCACCCTGCTGAGCCCCATCCAAATTGCAGATTGTCTAAGTATGAGCTAAGTGAAGAGCTGCTGTTTTAAGTTTTTAGAATAGCATATCATCATCATCATTATCATTATTTTGTCATCTCTAGGGCTTCACCACCTTAGGCTGATTTTTTTTCATTTTTCAAATAGAGAGAGACCCTCACAGAGAGGAAAGCGTACTTTAGTGCCAAAGCTCCCTTTAATGTGCTGACCAGAATACCTTGGCCTTCTGAAAGGATCCCCCTTACCCATTTCCTGGTGGTGAGAGACATTCAGCACAGAATGCTTGTGAGGTCCAGTGGGTGAGTATGAAGTGGTTTCTGAGAGGGTACATCCAGGATCAGAGCTGGTAATGGGTAACAAAGCACAATGGTCAAACAGAGAAGACCCAAATTCTCATCCAAGAGACTAACCATGAGAACCACAGACTGGAAGTCCATGGGAAAACCAAACTGGGGAACCAAACAGTGGTTTTCTAGGTAGTTTAAAGAGAAGAGGGCTCAGCAAGTAGACCCCTTGGCTCTTCCTTTGATGCTTAGGCATACACATCAGGATCTAAGGAAGGATGTAGAAAGGCTAGGGGGAACCAGGGATGCTATTCCATGCAAGATGATCTGAATGTGGTTATAGATAATCAAGGGTCTCTTACTGCCTGAGGATTGTCCACAGAAAGGAGTTAGTGTAGAGAAGGGGCAGAGAACACCTAAGTTCACAGTCCTTAGTGGAAAGTCCATTTGGGACAATTCCTTCAGCCTACATGACAATGGATATTCTGTAATAGAACCCCCAATACTATAGGTCAGGTCTGTGCATGTGTAGAAGCTCTGAGCATGAGCCAGCAGAATTTCAGTGATGATGGAAATCTTCTGACTTCTGCTGTCCATGACTTCTACAACTTGTGTAGTTCTTGAGCTTTTGAAAAAGTGGCTACTGTATCCATGGAGCTGAATTACAAGTTTTAGGCCAATGAACTTAATTAAGATAAAGATCTGATTTTGAAGAGTCGTGGCTACCAGTCCTTTTGGAGCTCAGTGTTCTAGAATATTTGCTTTCAGAGTCGTTCATGGTGGGGAGGATATTCTGGGAGGCCAAGATCCCTGTGAAAGCAGATTTTCCTTTGTTTTGTTCTATTTCCTGGAACAAACTCTGGTCCCATAAATATTTTGTTGAAGGGAGTCGGGCGGTAGTGCAGCTGGTTAAGCGCACATGGCGCAAGGCGCAAGGACTGGTGTAAGGATCCTGGTTCGAGTTCCCGGCTCCCCACCTGCAGGGAAGTCGCCACACAGGTAGTGCCCCCTCTCTGTCTTCCCCTCCTCTCTCCATTTCTCTCTGTCCTATCCAACAACAACGATATTAATGCCTGTGAAGCGACTCCCCTGCAGGTGGGGAGCCGGGGGTGCCATGTGCACTTTATTCGCTGTGCTACTGCCCGACCCCCATAAATATCTTTTTTTAAATGGTTGAACCTGGTGCACTGTCATCACAAAGCAAGAGTGAGTCGAGAACCAAGAGCTGACTCTCCTGTCCCCTATATTCTGTCAAGACACAGGGCTTACTGGGAAGTGGTAGTGTATTGATTTAGGGAGTGCAGGATTTGGCCTCATTTCCATCAGGACTTAGTCACTGAGACCAAGTAGTTATGCAAAATCCAACTCCTTTTGACTTTGCTGTGTCAAGAATTAGACAGGAATGAATAAATGGTCAAGGTCTCTTGAAGAATTGAGACCTAGAGAAAGGACTGCCTGGTTAGCTACAATTTCCAAAATCCACTGGATCAACACTTGTGACTTGAAGCAGTAACACCCACCTCCCCTCCTGCACCCCCACCCCCAGGAAATCACAGGATGGAGCCAGGCCATGCAAACACTGACTGGTCAATAACAAACTATGGTATTGGGGATGACACTATATAACCCCTCTTAGCAATCTACCCACCTCTCTTTGGTTCCAGTTGCTACCTTAGTAAGGCATACACCCCCTTTGCATTAGGAGGTGAGGTTACAGCCAATCATTTCCTTTCTCCCTTCTTTCCTCCTCCTCTTCTCCCACATTCCCCTCCCCCCTTTTTCCTCCCCCCTCCAGCAGGACAACTACATTGCTTGTGGCCATATGATGATGAGATGATAATGATGGTGACGATGATGATGATGATTTTAAAGACAAGAAACTCAAGGAAAGAGAGATCACTTAGTGGTATTGTAAGTGTATAAGACCTGGGGTCATTCCCCAGCTCTCTCTCTCTCTCTCTCTCTCCTAGTTACATTTAGTGGGAAGCTCATGAGACATTGTGTCTCCAGGTTATTAAAAGGGAAAAGAGATCTATAGACCAATATGTAACAGTCAAGTTTTGGAAAATGGCATCAGCAATAACCAAAAACATGCCAATAGGCCAAAAGAGTTCTACCTCTCCTGATCTGAGTCCTGTACCTGGATCAAATATTGCTAGGGCATTCTAATGTGGGGAGCAAAACCAGCCCTAATTACTCCTTCCTTCCTTCCTTCCTTCCTTCCTTCCTTCCTTCCTTCCTTCCTTCCTTCCTTCCTTTCCTTCTTTTCACCAGAGCACTGCTAAACTCTGGTTTATGGTGGTATGGGGGATTAAACCTGGGACTTCAGGCATGAATGTCTCTTTGAATAACCATTATGCTAATTATCCCATTGAGCTCTAATTTCTTCGCCCCTTTTGACTCCAAAATACACATGTGCATACACATGTGCATATATTTATATCTGCACCTACACTGGATGGCAGACAATTGACAGGAATTCAAGAGTGCTAGAAGATGCTCTTTTTATATTGAAAACATCAGTAAGACTCCATGGGCCAGAGATGACTCCTCTGGAATGAGAAGTCCATTAAGCTATTTGCACCTTTGATGAGGGCGATCTCATCAGGACATTTTCTTTTATTGCTTATCCATGACTTGGCAGAGTGACCTAAGAACATGCCAGAATAATTCTGCCGGATGATTTATATCTTCTGGAGCAAATATCTCCCAGCTCTCTTAGCATATTAGAGAGTCACCTACTATTTTTGATAGTTTGACATCAGTGTGGCTGTCATTATCATCTGCACCATCACCTCCGCTCCACCACCATGACCGCCACTGCCATCATCATCACTAATGCACAGTGAGTGCTGTGTTCCAGGCACTCTACTAAAAGCTGCCCTTCCATTATCTTATTTTATCTGCACAACAACCCTGTGAGGAAAGGTTTATTCTTGTCCTTAGCTTACAGCTAGCTAGGGCAACTGGGCCAGGATAGTCTGACTGCACCAACCACACTTGCTGAATTTGGGAAATGAGTTGTCACCACAGTTAAGGGACTTATACCAACCATCCAAAATCTAATAGTGATTGGTGTCAAGTAACATAATTATGTGTGTGTGTATGTGTGTGTGTCCTACCCCGCCACTCAATTAATCCCTTAGTCTTTGATGAGGTGTGAGCAGATTGGAAACAGCCCTTCTGAAAAACTGTGGAGGGTTTCCCAGCTGATCATGAGCTTAGCTTGAGTCAACAGTGTGACTTGGCTGTGAAAACAACGTCCCACTGCCTTAATGTAAGCCCTCATTTGCTAAGCTATCAAGTAACAGGCCTCTTGTCCTCAGTTGTTCCAAATCCATCAGGAAGAATATTTCCTTTGAACACTTTATTTATTTATTCATTACTTAGAGATTCAGTCACGATTTACACGATTATAAAATAATAGGGCTATAGTTCCACACCACTTCCCACCACCAACATTCTGTCCCCCCAGCCCCACCAGTGGCAATCTCCATAGTTCTCCTGAGGTCTTAGAGGTGGGTTGACTACTTTTTTTTTCCTCCTTCAACTTCATGTGTTTCAGTTCTCTGTATTCCTCATGTGAGTATACCCATCTTGTAGTTGACTTTTACCTCCTTATTTACTTTACTAAGCATAATCAGTCTAGTCCCATTCATTTTTATCCCAAATCACACAATACCCTTGTTTTTTAATTGCTGAGTAGTACTCCATTGTGCACATGTCCCATAACTTCTTTATCCAGTTGTCTGTTGATGGACATTTAGGCTGCTCCTATATTTTGGCTATTGTAAACAATGCAGCTATGAACATGGGTATATAGGGACTTTGAAATAGCATTTTCTTTTTTTTTTAGACATTTAAAAAAATATTTATTTATTTTCCCTTATGTTGCCCTTGCTGTTTTTGATTGTTGTAGTTATTATTGATGTCGTTGTTGTTGGATAGGACAGAGGGAAATGGAAATAGGAGGGGAGACAGAGTGGGGGGAGAAAGATAAACTCGTGTAGCCCTGCTTCACCGCCTGTGAAGCGACTCCCCTGCAGGTGGGGAGCTGGGGGCTCAAATGAAATAGTATCTTCATGTCTCTGGGTTAAATACCTAGGAGTGGTACTTCTGGACCATAAGATATTTCCATTTTTATTTGTTTAAGGTTTCTCCTTACTGTTCGCTATAATAACTGCACCAGTTTACAGTCCCACCAGCAGTGTAATAGAATTCCTCTTTCTCCACATCCTCTCCAACACCAATCATTTCCTGTTTCCTTGATGGAGGCCATTCTCACAGGGGTGAGGTGGAATTTCAATGTAGCTTTAATTTGTATTTCTCTGAGGAGTGAAGTAGAGCATTTCTGCATATGTCTGTGGGCCTTATTTTGAGAACTGTCTGTTCCTACCTTTTGCCTACTTTTCAAAAATTGGGTTGCCCTTTTTCTATTTGTTGAGCTGTATGAATTCTTTGTAGTTGTTCCATATCAGCGGCTTGTCAGATGTGTGGTATACAAATATATTTTCCAGTTGCTAGATTGCCTGTTTATTCTTGTAGAGTTTTCTTTTGAGGTGTAGAAGCTTTTTAATTTGTTGTACTCCCATTTATTTAATCTTTTTTTAATTTCCCTTGCCCATGAGGTTCAATCTCCAAATATACCTTTGATGTTAAGTTCCAGAAGGGTTTCACTGGTATGTTCTGTATATTTTACAGGTTTAATATTCAGGTCTGTGATCAATTTGGAGCTGATTTTGGTGTATGGTGTTAAGTGTTGGTCTACTTTCATTTTTCTATATGTGGCTGTCCATTTTTTAAATCGCCATGTAGGAACTAAAGTGTATCAGGTGAAACGTGACAAAGAGTTGTCAAACTTCTCTTCTTGGTCTCTTACTACAGGCCAAACAATTCCTAAACTGAACCCTCTACATACATTATCTAACTGAATCCTCTAAGTCCACTCAGAGTAATCCACTACCTTTCACAGAAGGGAATAGTCAGGAATTTTGCCCTTGGAGACACAATTGGCCACAGATTTCTGGGACTTTATGCCTGGCGTGTCTAAACCCAGAATTTAGGTCACTGCCGCAGTCCAGGATCTAGCAGATGGATTGCAGCCTGTAAGTCATCCATCAATCAAAGGAGATCTGGAGTTGTTCAGAGGAGACTTTGTAGGAAAATCTTGTAGGGGAGTAAACATCTACCAGTCCTAAATAAGAAGTTGGCAAAAGGATCCTTGTATAGGAGGAAGGGGCACTGAAGGTGGAGTTGAAAGTTTGAAAGAGACACACCTCTCTGGACATCTCCCATAGGCCATCTCCAAGGAAGTCCTGAGGGGGGGGGTGGACCTTGGCACACTTATGATTAAGTGCACATAGTACTAAGCATAAGGACTTGCACAAGGAATTGGTTTTGAGCCCTCTGCCTCCCCCATTTACCCATTTACTTTACCTTACAAAAGGTAAAGTAGGTCTTCAGGTGTCTTTCTCCCTCTCTAGCTCCCTCTCCTCTCTCAATTTCTCTGTCCTACCCAATAAAATGGGGGAAAAAATGACCTCCAGGAGCAGTGGATTCAGTGCTAGCACCGAGCCCTAGCGATAACCCTGGACAGAGAGAGAGAGAGAGAGAGAGAGAGCGCTAATCAATGAGGTAGAAAGGATTTAAATGGATTCACAATGACTTCTTTTCCCAAACTGGCCTTTCCTTTCTCCTTGTCATTGCCCTCTGCATTTAGCTATCTAGAGACAACATCTGAGACTGTGTAGTGAGTTTCTCAGGACTACTGGGCACCTCCCATGTGTGTAAGAGGCCTACATTTTATGATTAAATCCCTTCTTACTTTTTGTTCCCCTTTGGTTTGCTTTCACTCTGCTAGATGTTTAACTATTTACTCAGTTTCTGAAGAACCTGGGAGGATCCTAGGGGATTTCTTTTGTGTTCCCCCAACACCCCAGTAATTGTCTCCTAGTATCTGCATAAGTGTCTTACACAGCTATGTTTTGTTTTGGCTGTTTTTATTGTTATTTGTTTCATTCTTAGAGAGAAATTGGGCATAATGGCTTGGATGGTCTATACTTTCTTTAAAAAATGTGTGTGTGTGTGTGTGTGTGTGTGTGTACGTGCGCACACACAAGTATAGAACTCCACTTTTATCTGCTCAAGCCACAGTCCCAATGAAAGAATATAGGCTTGCTAGTTCATTCCAATGCCTCCATGCCTTTTGGAAAACACACACACACACACACACACACACACACACTTGGACATATATACACTTAATTTGCTGGGTAGAAAGAAGAAACAGTTGTGTCTCTCGGGTTCCAGAAAGCAATATGTAGAGGCTGGGCTGTATTGTATTGAATGCACCTGATTGAATGCACCTGTTGCATGCCCAAGGACCAGGGTTCAAGGCGTCAGTCCCCACCTTCAGAAGGGTAGCTTAGTCAGTGGTGCAGGTGCTGCAGGTGTCTCTCCCTCTTCCTCTCTATCTCTCCCTTCCTTCTTGATTTCTCGGTCTTTATTCAAATAAACTGTACACTACTTTTAAAACAATAATAAACAGTAAGTAGAAGAAAGGCTAGTTTTTTCAGTCAGAGGCATTTGTTTAAACCAAGTTCCTCTTAAGGCAGTGAGGGCCTTATCTGTAGAAATAATCAGGTGAGGGCATTGGGATGCGGAGTTCTGGTGGTGGGAATTGTGTGGAGTTGTACCCCTCTTATCCTAAGTCAATGTTTCCTTTTTATAAAAAAAAATTTTTTTAAATTAATCAAGTGAATTTTGAGTGTGTTCTGTGTAAGCCTAGGAGAACTCATCTTTCATGAAAGAAAGCTCCAGTGCTCCCCATTGGAAAAGCCAATTAATCAGAGGCATGGGCTGGCACAAGAAAAAAAAAACTGAATCAGGTGCTGGCTGAATACGAGAAGATGGCAGACTCATGTCTCCAAGAAATCATCTCACTCTGAGGTAAGGGTGCAGGGATTATATAGGGGAGTGGGCCATGTGAGGAGAAAAGTGTCGGTTACATGGCTGTTTGTCCAGCTGGATGGGATCTTGTCACAAGGCTGCCTGTCTAGATGGTAGGGAGTCCTGAGGAATGAATCATCAGAGCCCAGAGGCCTGTTAACTTTGAGACAGAACCATCAAGCAATACTTTCTCCCTGAGTTCTCCATAAGAGGTTGATCCTTTCCTGGACATTTATCTACTTAGCTTTTGGGTTTTCATTTTGTTTACCAGTAGGAGACAAAATGAAAGGGCAAAGGAGGATATAAAAGTATTCACTAGGAGAGCAAGATGGAGTTTGTAATGCTCACTTACATGACTGGTTAACTTCTAGAACTCTTTCCTTCTCCTATTTAATAGACTTTAGGTTTTAAAATCCAGATAGACCATTTTCTTATTTTTTTATATTTTTTTCCCTTTTGTTGCCCCTTTTTTATTATTGTTGTTGTTACTGATGCCATCGCTGTTAGACAGGGCAGAGAAATGGAGAGAGGAGGGGAAGACAGAGAGGGGGAGAGAAAGACACCTGCAGACCTTCTTCACTGCCTGTGAAGTGACTCCTCTGCAGGTGGGGAGCTGGGGCTTGAACCAGGATCCTTACGCCGGTCCTTGTGCTTTGTGCCACATGTGCTTAACCCGCTGCGCTACCGCCCAGCTCCCCAGATGGAACATTTTCTTGCAGAGTTATCTTTCTTTTAGAGAAATGATACCTATTCATTGGAGAAGAAAATCAGTGCTGTGATTCCATGTTCCCTAAGCAGGTATGATTATCTAGTTGATAAACTGTAAGTTAAAAACAGTAGGTGACTAAAGTCAGGTCTTTTACTCATTCAGGATTCTCTTTGCCTCCAAGTCGCTGGGTATTGTTTTCTGATAGCTACTTAATTTGTAAGCTATAGCAAGGTTCCTGGACATAGATATTTGCAAATAATGTTTGATTTTTCTCAGGGAAACCAGGACCTGTGAATAGGTTTAGTTATTTTTAAGGAGAGAGTGCCTAGTTGCAGAGTACTGGTGGTCTCAAAACTGAGTTGACTACATGATAAAGACAACTGTCTCCCCAAGTGAACTATCTGCCAGCTCCAGCATAAACAATTATGAAGAAGTTAGGAAAAATGCTTGTTTAATAGGCTTTCCAGGAGGGAAAGACTAATTATAGGGATAACCTATAGACTTTCTTTCTAAAAAAAGATTTAAAAAATATTTATTTATTTCCTTTTGTTGCTCTTGTTTTATTGTTGTAGTTAATGTTGTTGTTATTGATGTCCTTGTTGTTGGATAGGACAGAGGAAATGGAGAAAGGAGGGGAAGACAGATGGGGGAGAGAAAGATAGACACCTGTAGACCTGCTTCACTGCTTGTGAAGCGACTCCCCTACAGGTGAGGAGCCAGGAGCTCAGTGTCTGCAGCATGAATCCACTGCTCCTAGAGGCTCCCCTCTTTTTTGTTTTATCATTGTTATGGTTATTATTATTGTTGTTATTGATGTCATCATTGCTGGATAGGACAGAGAGAAATGGAGAGAAGAGGGGGAGACAGAGCGGGGGAGAGAAAGATAGATACCTGCAGACCTGCTTCACTACCTATGAAGCGACCCCCCCTGCAGGTGGGGGAGCCAGGGGCTTGAACCAGGATCCTTAAGCCGGTCCTTGCACTTTGTGCCATGTGTGCTTAACCCACTGCGCCACCTCCCGACGCCCTAGATTTTCTTATATGTAAAACTCCACGGTAACATGTAAATTAAAGTTTTAATCCCAAATATCTGAATATCATATATATATATATAAGACAGTATTCTAATGTTTAAGTGTGTGTGTATGTCTTTGTGCATTGTAATGTGTGCGCTTTACCAGGTGTGCCACCACCTGGCCCCCAAGTGTGTGTATGTCTTGCTAGACTTTTGTGCATCTATGAATTAATACTCCAAGCAGACTTCTTTTATCAAATAGTGAAAGAAATGGAGGTAGACAGAGAGGTTGAGACAACATCGCGCCAGAGTTTCACCTGGGGCCATGTTTTGAACCTGGACTTTGTGCATGACAAGGATAACTGGGGAGTTGTCTCACCAGCCAAACACTTTTAACTGCTAATCTGTCCTTTTAAGAGCTCCATTCCCTGTTTGAATTTATTGACTGAAGAATTTTGTGTGACATTTGCCCAGCTAATATGCATCATATTACAGTGTTCTGTATTGTGTGGCGTAATTTGAATTTACTTCATATCTCACCAGGCAGCAGACAGAGACAGAGAGGGGAAAGACATCCAGTGCTAACATTTCCTCCAGTGAAGTGGGGGTCGGATTTGAACCTGGCTTGTGCACATGGCAAAGGAGAAACACTATCCAGGTGAGCTGTTTCTTTCCTACATGAGAAGCTCCTTCTCCTTCATCTCTTCTTTTTTTTTTTAATTGCCACCAGGGTTATTTCTGGGGCTATGTGCCAGTACTACTAATCTACTGCTCCCAGAAGCCTTTTTTCCCCCTTTTTTTCCTCTGTTTTTATTAGCTAGGACAGATAGAAACTGAGAGGGAAGGGGGGAAATAGAGAGCTAGAGAGAAGGATAGACACCTGCAGACCTGCTTCACCAATCCTGAAACATCCCCCCTGTAGGCTGGGAGAAGGGGCTTGAATGCATGCACGCCCTTATAAAAAGATGCTTGTGACCCTGGTTAGGCATTCAGTCCTTGGGTAGCTCCTGTGTGAGTCTTCCCTGCACCGGACCCTCAGCTGAGTAGGCTTAAATAAAATTCATACTCAGGAGTGGGGTGGTAGTGCAGCGGGTTAATCACATGTGTCACAAAGCACAAGGATTGGCATAAGGATCCCAGTTCAAGCCCCCCCCTCCACCTGCAGGGGAGTCGCTTCACAGGCAATGAAATAGGTCTGCAGGTGTCTATCTTTTTCTCCTCCATCTGTCTTCCCCTCCACTCTCCATTTCTCTCTGTCCTATCCAACAACGACATCAATAACAACAACAATAACTACAACAATTAAAAAAGGGCAACAAAAGGGAATAAATAAATAAATAAATAAATATTTTTTAAAAATCATACTCAACCATCTGAGTTGGTGTGGAGTACTGTGATTTCTGTGTGGAGAATTCTATCCCATTATATTATTATTATATATAATTGCTCCCCGACTTTCATACCAGCAGATACAGAATGCCTGCTGACTTGTGCCAAGGCCCCAAAGTTACAGCTAGAGGGGACAATATAGTCCCTGGAGGGTAACTGAGCAAAGCAGAGGGTCAGGTGAGAACAGTGGAAAGCACTCTGACAAATGACTTCTCCCCAGAGTCTCTGATTTGGGAAGAGCAAGTGTGACAACCCCTCCTGTTAAATATGGTCACTTGGCATTTAGAAGGAGTTCCCATAGTCTATGCATATTGCATTTCTATATCTTCTAGGTACTTTGATGTCTTCTAGGGGCTGTCCTGGAGGTGGATCTTTTTGAAGTAGAATGAGCCTCTGAAGCCAAAGAATACCAAAGACTGTTACATGAAAGGAAAAATGCTCTTCTAATTGCCTTTCAGATGGGGGCAGCCCCCTTTCTTCCTCTAAAGACTTTTATCCAGGTAGAAGTGGGTGGGGACTGGAATATTTGGATTTGGGGCGGTGCCAGAATAGCCTGAGGGTGCTTCTTCCTGAGAAAGTACTCTTTAGGTTAGAGAGAACTCAAGTGGAGCCAACCTAGGCTGCTGCGTGGGAGAGGGATCAGGAACTAGTGCCCTGCTAGCTTCGCAGGAGAGAGACTCTGGGACTCTCAGAGCAGAATGCAATCCCTGGTGTATTCAACTAGAAGAGCAGCTATATATATACTAGCCAAGTAGGGTGGAAACAGGATGTGACTTAGAGAGGGTGGAGCAAAAAGAGATTGGTCGAAATCAGGGTGTGACAAGGAGAGGGGGCAGAGCAAAAGGACAGTTCTAACCAGTGGGATTAAACCAATGCCCTACAGGCAGGGAGGTTCTTAGATAACAGGTTATGTAAACAGAACCAGGGTTAAGTAGGGGGAAGCTGGATACTGCCCAACAGGGCGGGGGGAACAGGAAGGAGTCCAAGGCCTACAAAACTTCCTGTAAGAACCATCAGAGCTTCCCACCTCCTGCCTCACAAAGGGCAGACTTTCTAGCACCTCTTCCTAGAACAAAAGCCCTGATTGTCTCTAACTTTTCTTTATTATTTTGAAGGGACTAGAGATGAGTGTGTTCTAGTCTCCATAGGTTGCTCTTTTGTTTTCCAAATTCAATTTTAGCATATTAATGGGAGGTCTTTGCTACCAGAATTCCTGAAAGGAGAGCTACCCTTTTCCTTCTCTGTTGTGTATCCATCTCTCTGGCCCAACGCCTGCCCTCTGAGGCCCTATCAGACCTCCACCCAGTTATTTGGGGACCTCCACCCAGTTATTTGGGGACCTCCATATCCTTTCTGTTCTTGTATTTATTTGGCAAATAAGGTTGCAGGTTGCAAGAGAGGCAGTTCTAGCGAATGTTTGGGTTATAGCTAGAAGATTGTGAGTTGTCTAAGAATTATTAGGAGTTGAGATTTTAATGTAAACTAATTTTATTTTTTAAAGTAAACCTTTTTGTTTTATAACACCTTGAGACTTTAAAAGGATGTGAAATGGGATAGATTTCTCCACACAGAAATCACAATACTCCATACCAAGTCAGGTGGTTGAGTATGAATTTTATTTAAATAAAATTTAAACAAAATTTTATTTAAATAAAATTTCCCTGAGGGTCCAGCCCAGGGCAAACTCACACAGGAGCTACCCAAGGACTGAACATCTAATCACAGTCACAAACATCTTTTTAAACTTTCTGCAGCATATGCCAGCATTGGTTATATACAATATTTTGCACAGTTTCTGGGACTTGGCTAGTTTACCTGAAATCTAATGACTGGGGGGATTTTAGATTTGCACCACATCTTGGTACAAAAACATCTTGTTTTCCCAGAAAAAAATCCTACCTTACTGAAAGCAGCAGGCTTTACAGAAGTAGAAAATTAACATTATTCATACTCTAAGTCCAGATGGTTTTTAACCTTTCTATTGTTCCAGTGCCTAAGCACCATCCTGGTTGATTCTGAACTATGCTAGCAATTTCTTAAATATACCTGTACCCATTTTCCTTGGTTATACCTGCACCCAGTTTTCTTCTTTCTTTCTTTCTTTCTTTCTTTCTTTCTTTCTTTCTTTCTTTTTTTGTTTTCTTTCTTTCTTTTTTTAAAATATTTTATTTATTGATTGATGAGAAAGATAGGAGGAGAGAGAGAAAAAACCAGACATCACTCTGGTATATGTGCTGCTGGGGATCGAACTCAAGACCTCATGCTTGAGAGTCCAATGCTTTATCCATTGTGCCTCCTCCCAGACCACCCATTTTTCCTTGGTCATACCTGTACCCATTTTTCCAAAAGCTTCTTGCTAGATTCCTTAGGTTTTTCTAGGTATACTATCATTTCATCTGCAAATAGGGAGAGTTTGACTTCTTCTCTTCTAATCTGTATCCCTTGAATTCCTTGCTCCTGCCTTATTGCTATGCCAAGAACTTCCAACACTATATTGAATAATAATGGTGATAGTGGGCAGCCATGTCTAGTACCTGATCTGAAGGGAAATGCTTCCAGTTTTTCACCACTGAGTATGATGTTGGCTGTAGGTTTGTTATGTATAGACTCCACTATCTTGAGGAATTTTTCATCTGTTCCATTTTTTGTAGTGTTTTGGTCATAAAAGGGATGTTGTATTTTGTCAAAGGCTTTCTCTGCATCTATTGATATGACTATGTGGTTTTTGTTCTTGCTTTTATTGATGTGGTGGACCACATTGATTGATTTATGTATATTAAACCAACCTTGTATCCCTGGGATAGACCCTACTTGGTCATGATGAACAATCTATTTAATATACTGCTGTATCCGGTTGGCTAGAATCTTGTTCAATATTTCAGCATCTATGTTCATCATAGATATTGGTCTGTAGTTGTCTTTTTTGCTTGTGTCCCTGTATGCTTTTGATATCAAAGTGATGTTGGCTTCATAGAAGCTGGAAGGGAGTATTCCAGTGTCTTTAATCTTCTGGAAGACTTTTAAAAGTAGAGTTATTAACTCTTCCTTGAAGGTTTTGTAGAATTCATTCTTAAAACCATCTGGTCCAGGACTTTTATTTTTGGGCAGGTTTTTGATAACTCTTTCAATTGCATTAGCTGTGATGGGCCTGTTCATGTTATCTACTTCCTCTTTATTTAGTTTTGGAAGTTTGTAGGTATCTAGGAAATCGTCCATTTCTTACAGGTTCTCTAGGTTGGTGGAATATAGTTGTTCATAGAAGCCTCACATGATATGTTGAATTTCTGCAGTGTCTGTTGTAATATCTCCTCTTTCATTTAGTATCCAATTTATTTGGGTCTTCTCCCTTTTTTATTTTGTGAGTCTGGCTAAAGGTATGTCAATTTTGTTCACTCTTTCGAAGAACTAACATTTACTTTCAATGATCTTTTGTATGGTTTTCTTATTTTCAATGTTATTTATTTCTGCCCTAACTTTAGTTATTTCTGTCCTTCTGGTTGCTTTAGGATTCCTTTGTTCTTCTTCTTCTAGGGCTTTAAGATGTGCAGTCTAGCATTATACTCTTTTTCTCCTGAGAGTTTTTTGTTTTCTGCAGTTACATAGGGGAGCAGAAATCTGTCACCCCCAGGTTAATCTAATAAGCAGGGCCTTGAAGGTATAACAACAACAATAATAACAATAATGATGCACAAAATAAAACTGGTTCACATCTCTGCAAGTCAAGTGGTTGCTGACCTTCTATGGTTTCAAGGTTTCTGGGAAAGGGCTTTGATCCAGCACCATGAGGAAGGCTGGAACAGGTCTTCCATTTAGAAGAGAAGCAGCTGCTTGCTTCACCTGACCTGACATAGGGCCAGCTCCCCCTACTACTCTCCCACTCTGGAAAAAGACCTTCAGAAATTGCCTGAAAGTCCATCTCAGAAGACCAGCTCCCCTCCCACCACCACCCAACCCCGGCAGAGGTCTCAAACAGGTGGCACATACTGAGACATCTCTCTTGTGTTATTCCCACTTTCTGGCCAAGCATTGCCAAGTAGGAGTGCCTCACATATCCCGCTCTGTCTGCAAGTGGAATCATGGCTTATCTACTCTGCCTGTGGTGGCAAATAGACTTTCCTTTGTTGTAGGTGCAGTGACAAGATATCTTCTTCATCTACTCCCTGGCCTTCAAAGTGATTGGCTTATTCTCACACCTGACTTCTGCTGTTGAAACCAAGGCACTAGGGATAGCCATGTATACACTTGGTGTGAATGGAGAGCACACAACAATAAGACTGAGGCTGGAGAGATGGCTTACTGGGCAGGGTGTTTTCCCAAGCCTTGACTACAGCCTGGGTTCAAACCCCAGCACCATAGAAGCAACCTTATAGCACTGGAAGAAGCTCTGGTGCTGTCCTTTGTTTGAATGAATAAAAGAGTCTGTGATTGTGAAATCATACATGTATAAAGCCCTGACTACACACACATACACACAAAAATAAAGGATAAGAAAAAAAAATAGACTAAAGAGTTTCTTAGTACATTATGTGGCTTGCTTGATCTATCCATTGTTGCTAAACACAATTTTTGTTTTGTGGAGCAAGATCTAAGACATAGTTTGTTGAGGTCAGGAAAAACAATAGGGAGAGCATGGAGAGGACAGGCACTGGGGGCCAGGCAGTGGTGCACTTAGTTAATCGCACATTTCACTATGCACAAGGATTTGGGCTCAAGCCCCACTCCCCACCTTCAGGGAGGATGCTTCACCAGTGATGAAACAGGTCTGCAGGTATCTGTCTTTTGTGTCTCCATCTATATCTCTCCTTCCCTCTCAATTTCTCTTTGTCCTGTCAAATAAAAATAAAGTAGAAAAAATGGCCACAGGGAACCCTGGATTTGTAGTGGAGGCACCAAGTCTCAGCAATGACCCTTAGCAATAAAGGAGAGACAGAGAGAGAGAGAGAGAGAGAGAGAGAGAGAGAGAGAACAGGCATTTTGTTACACTGCTTTGTACACACAGGTCATGAGAACTGGGGCACAAGGATATTGCACAAGCACATGGGAAGTAAGAACTTAGGGTCTTGAACACAAAAGGTGCACAATGGGAGGAGGTTGGGTTAAGTAACCACACCTGGCATTCCCAGCAGGCCAATAGGAAGCTGACCCAGGATGATGAGTGTAAGGTTTAAGAGGAGAAGGTTTTCACAGACAGTGCTTTTGGAAATTTCCAGGGCCCTCAGGGAGATTATTACTTGAGTTTTCTTCTCTCTAACTTCACTTCTGTACAATATCTGTACTTCATAATTCAATAAAGCAAGATTGGGAATTACATACCTTCTTAGGTGTTCCATTCTAATTCTTTTAAGAGACTCTGCAATGGAACCACAGGGGAAGATACTGGGACAGGTGCCAGGTAGTTTTTCAACCCCTCAACTTGCTCAATGACTAAGTGAGGCCTAGAATGAGGAAAAGATAAAATAAACCTAGAATCCCTTGTAGTATCAGGAAGTAAGTCTTAGAAAGTGGGTGGTGGCACACCTGGTTGTGTGCACATGTTACAATACACAAGGACCCAAGTTCAAGCCCCTCCCCCATCCCTGTCCCTGTCCCAGTTCCACCTGCATGAGGAAATCTTGACTATCTTTCTTCCTCTTTATCACCCTCTTCCCTCTCGATTTCTGGCTGTCTCTGTCCAATAAATAAAAACATATATTTTTAAGTGCTAGAAAAAATTAGATGAAACACACACACACACACACACACACACACACACACCACACACGACAAAATAATGGAGTTAAAGCAAGGAAACAGATATCAAGTGAAAGAGCTCCCAAGGGCTGGAATAGGAACAGTGAGGAACAAAACAGTGGTGTATGGTATTGAAATGAAAAATCCACAGGCAAAAGAATGAAATGTTCTCTTTCATTTTCTCCCTTTGCTTCTCTCACCCCTCTTCTCTACTAAAAAAAAATTCATATAAATCTCAATTGACAGGTCCTTTGTAAAATACATAAATGATGTTCTCAAAACTATCAGAGTCAGGCTGATAAAATAGCTCACTCAGAGAGTACTGCTTTGCTGTGTACAAGGCTCAGTTCAAGCTCAGTTCTCACCACAATGAAGGAAGCTTTGAATCTATGATCTCTCTTCTCTTCCTCCTCCTCCTGCTTGTCCTCCTCCTCCTCTCTCTGTCTTTATCTAAAAACAAACAAATAAACAACAACAAAAATAATAAGCCTTGCAAATTCATAAAAAAATAAAAGATGTACTAGTACCCAATTTCCCCTGTGGGGAGAGGATTTACCACACATGAAATCAACACTTCTTTGGATATGTCTTTGGATACTTTGGGTGTAAGCAGTGAAGCTCAGTCCTGATACTGACTCTACGTAGAGATAGCATCTGGTTTCCAAGGTTGGGGCTTCAGTCCTGGAAGAGGGAGTCTTTCTCCTCCTTCACTGTTCCTTCAGGCCCCACATTGGACACCAGATTCTGGGCTAGCGTGGGGGTGCCTCTTCCTGGGCACGTACTCTCTGGGTTGGAGAGAATGTGACCAGAGCCAGCCTGGGATGCTAGTCACTCAGTGATGTGAGGGAGATGATTCAGGAACCAAACACGTGGCATGAGGCAATGCAATATATTTATTGATCAGACAGCCAAGGCTTTTAAACGGCAGACCTGGAAGTGGCAAGTCGGAAACGGAAATGGCTAGGAAAGGGGCGGAGAAAAGCAAAAGGGGGTGGGAAGGTAGAAACTTCCTTAGCAAATGTTGCGAGGGTTTTAACTGGTAAGATTAATACTACCCTGAAGGCAGGGAGGGTCTTGAGGGTAGAAAGAAGATAGATCAAAGGAATGGAATGGGTGGGGATCTTTCAGGCCAAACAATGATTATGTAGATAGGTCATAGTATCAGGAATGCAGGGTGGAGCAGGGGGAGCTGGTTTAGTGCTTTGTGAGGCTCCTCACAATTTCCCAACATCTCCCCCTTTCTTTTTATCTAATGGTCATAGTATCAGGAATGTGGGATGCTTTTTGAGGCAGGGAGTCTGATAAGATGGGGCAAATCTTTGGGGTTATTCCTATCCCTCTTTGCTCAACTTCTTGGTAGAGAGAGAGACTGACAGGATAGATGCACTCCTCAGGTCAAGCCCTGCCATGCTCAACCTCATACAATTTCCCAACAGGAGTCACACTACCTGGACTTATGGCTGACCCACTCGAAATCAGAAGGCCTTCATCCCCTTTACCAGGTTCATTGGATTTGCTAAAGAACCTCCTAGATCTCAGAGAAACATCTTCCTTATTGGTGTACTGTGACCAGATAGCATATTGGTTATGCAAAGAGACTCTCATGCCTGAGGCTCTGAAGTCCCAGGTGCAATACCACCATAAGCAAGAGCTGAAGAGTGCTATGGAAACAAATCAACAAACTAACAAAAAATAAATAAATAAAAATAAAGAAAAGGAAAAAATTAAAGAAAAATGTGAGAAGATTCCAGGCCATAAGTGTTCTTGTGTGGTAACCCAGAAATTCTCCATCAATCCAATGCAGGCTCAACTGAGTTAGTCATAGGTCACAGGTGGCTGAGTCAACCTTAAGCTCTGAGACAGGCTGTTCCAACCTCATTTTTATTTATTTATTTTTAAAGATGTATTCATTCATTAATGAGAGAGAGAGAGAGAGTGCCAGAGCACCATTCTAGCACATGTGATGCCAGGGATTTAACTGAGCACTTCATTCTTTTCAGCTCAACATTTAAGCCATTGTGTCACCTCCTGGCCATAGAAACTTCTAATCTTCTAACCACCTGGTTGGTTCTGCTCTCAACCAGCCCCCACCCTTAGGTGCTTCTGAAAGTTGCCTCATTAACATAACAATGGACACCTTATTGTTCTCCTCATTTAGGAAACTCCAAAGTTTTTGGGTTAGTGAGCCAGAAATGACAAAAGAAAAACCAATGGTATGTTTTCCTTATCAATCACAATATTGCATGATCCTTGAAACTGTTGTGGGGGTGGTAAGAAACCACCCTGTACTCCTCTGGTGTTCTTCAAGCCTGGACAAATAACTGGACCAACCTGGATGGTAGTCAGGCACCAGAACAATAGAATGGTTGAAAGTTTAACAGACCTAGAGTAGGAATAATGCTAACTTTCCATTTCTGTAACCTCACTGCTTTCAGTAAGGCAGGACATTTGTTTCTGGGAAAACAAGATGTTTTTGTATCAAGATCCTAAAAGCCTCCCAGTCATTAGATTTCAGGTAAACACATGACAGAGACAGGAAAGGGAAGTGTATGAATGGCATGTACATACTTGGGAAATACCAAGAAATTCTGAGAAAACCACCACATGGTCTTGGACATAAGAGATTTTCAATGCAAAGGACTCTGAGAAGAAGGCAGGGCCTTGAAGATGCAGTGATAAGGACTGTACATTCAAGTTCCATCTTCTCCAGGGAGGGTCAATGAAGAAGGAAGATCTCCAATCCCCAACACCTTCATCCCCCTACACCCCCACACAAAAAAAGGTAAAGCAAAGATCTCTACAGATTCTCTCTAAGAATCTTTATACCTCCAGTAGGGAATGAGAACCTTTGAATAAAGGCAATGAGAGAGTTCCTTTTTGAGGATCCAACATGAGTTTTGCTCAAAAATAATTTCAAGAGAATGTGAGAGTTAAAAATGAGTACAGGTATAGTCAAGGGGAAAATGGGTGCATGTATAATCAAGGGGAAAATGGGTACAGGTATAATCAAGAAATTGCTAGCATAGTTCAGAGACAAACCTGGATGGTAGTCAGGCACCAGAATAATAGAACGTGTACCAGACCTAGTGTACCAGACCTAGAGTAGGAATAATGCTAACTTTCCATTTCTGTAACTCTACTGCTTTCAGTAAGGCAGGACATTTGTTTCTGGGAAAACAAGATGTTTTTGTATCAAGATGTGGTGCAAACATAAAAGTCCCCCAGTCATTAGATTTCAGGTAAACGAGCCAAGTTGCAGAATCTTTGCAAAACATTGTATGTAACCAATGTTGGCATATGCTGCAAAAAGTATAAAAAGATGCATGTGACTGTGCTTAGGCATTTAGTCCTTGGGTAGCTCCTGTGTGAATTTTCCCTGGGCTGGACCCTCAGCTGAGTAGGTGCTTCAATAAAATTCATACTCAACCACATGACTTGGCGTGGAGTATTGCGATTTCTTATGGATAATTCTATCTCATTATAAGAATATGCATGTGACAGGTGTGCAGTTTCTAAAAGTTTTTCCTTTATTGGATTCAGAAACAGGATTAGCATAAAAGTGAAATTAGAAAGTTAAAGCTCCGAGTTCCCTGAGGACATTTTGAATGAGTCCAAAAAAACCTTTCCGTTCAAAAGTCTTCTTGTTTTATACCCAGCTCTCTTATGTCACACCTGGGCCAGCTTTTTTTAAATATATATTTTATTTATTTATTCCTTTTTGTTGCCCTTGTTGTTTTATTGTTGTAGTTATTATTGTTGTGATTGATGTCATCATTGCTAGATAGGACAAAGAGAAATGGAGAGAGGAGGGGAAGACAGAGAGGGCGAGAGCAAGATAGAGACCTGCAGACCTGATTCATAACCTGTGAAGCGACTCCCCTACAGGTGGGGAGCCTGGGGCTCGAACCAGGATCCTTACACTGGCCCTTGTGCTTTGCACCACCTGCACTTAACCTGCTGCTCTACTGCCCCACTCCCATGGGCCAGCTTTTTATTGGCCCCATGGAAACAAATCCCTCCCATTTTATACTTGCAGTATAAAGTACCTTTCCCATGTTACTAGAGTCCTGCATTCCAGTTTCACGTGTGCAGCGTGAGCAAAAACAAAGTGTCTGTGCTCCCCAGGATCTCCTATGCTTTGTCCTGTCCCACAACACCTTGAACCCTGGCCCTTGAGTATGGTAATGTGTGTGCTCAACTGGGTGTACTACCTGGACCCCCATGTATTTTGTTTTTATGAATTTGCTGCAAACATTTTCCTCTCACTCAGCCTGACTGAGATGCTAAGGAACACAAGGCTGTAAGAAAAAATGAAAAGATTATTACTGACTAAGACAGACATGAAGAGAATGGGCTTTGTCTATGTACTGAGTAGAAATGGTGGTCTATGGTCATACCACCCTGAATACACCTGATCTTGTCTGAGTAGGAATATGGGTCTTAGAACTAAGTTCTTCCTTGCCATTCTGGTGCCTAGGAGCCAACCCTCCAGCCCCCACCCCCCAACTGCTTTCCATCCTTCTAGTGGAATTTCAAGGCCCCTCAGCCCTAATTCCCTTCTGGAGTTGAACCAGACCTGTGAAACCCTGTGTTGACACAAAGGCAGCCATGTTGAAAGGCTCAATTGTGCTTCCCTCTGCCTCTTCCCCAGGCTCCCTAGGCCTAATAAGCAGGTGGGCTGGAGGAGATTCCCTAGAAGCCACCTGCTCTGCTGTTACAGGATTAATGGAATCAAGTGATGCAGCAAAAATGCTGTGACAGAACCGTATGCTGCCCATCTTCTCAGTGACACTTAGCTGAGGGAGCCATAAACAAAGAGGGAGAAGAAAGCAGCTGGCAGTATAATCCTGCTCTGCTCCTCCCCAGACAGCCAAGGGGAGAAGGGGCTCTTCCTTTCCCACCATCAAGGATCCAGGCAGTGGAAATGTGTGTGTGTGTGTGTGTGTGTGTGTGTGTGTGTGTGTGTGTGTGTCTGTCTGTCTGTCTGTCTCTCTCCTCCTAATTCCAACTTCATTGTGAAATTTGAGAACTGGGATTTCACTCTGGCCTCTCCCTCCCCAACGTGGGCTTGTGTGACCTGGAGGGCTTTACTTCAAACAACTCCATTTCAGGGATTTCATCGCTCTTCATAAACCCCCAGGGTGAGAGGCTCCTTCTATTTTTCCCCAACTCCCAGGGAAGTGAAAGCCAGGCAGTGGATAAACAATGGCCTTCTGGTGTGGCTAGGGAATGAGAGAACAAACGCAGGGTCTAACATTTGAGTTAGAGCCACTAGCAAACAGTGCTCATGATTTCTTGACATACTTCAGATTCTGTTCTTGAATCCTTATTCAATCCCCCCTTGGTTTTGGGGGGGTGTTGGGGAGATGGGGACCTGGAATTGTGATTCTGTTTGAAGACACAGAAGCAGGCACTCCAAGATGCCTTCAATAAAAACTGGGGGTTATGGTAGGCGATGGCACAAAGGAAGAGCTAAGGCAGAGCTACCCCTTTCCATCTCCTGGAAATTATCTTCTATCCCCCCCCCACATACCCCCAAAATGAATTGGCTGTGATTTAGAGCCCAGATGTCAGCTAGAGCCTTGGTGAAGGAGTGTGTCATGCTGTCACTTAGTGGAGGCTTTAGTTCAAGGAAGTCCTCTCAGGCTTATGTTGAGAGCTGAATGATTGGTACTGCTGCAGAATTAAGGGGTTGAACTCAGGGCAAAAATTGACTGCAGTGTGAATTAGCCCTTCTAAGAAAAATCTCAGAATGAAAAGTTTAGTTTTAGAGGATTTTTTATTGTTTTAATGTTTTCTTTTTTCCCTCTAGGGTTATTGTTGGGGCTCGGTGCCAGCACTACCAACCTATTGCTCCTGGAGGCTATTTTTCCCAATTTTTTTTGCCCTTGTTGTTGCCCTTGCTGTGGTTGTTATTGTTATTATAGCTGTTATTGTTGTTGGATAGGACAGAGAGAAATCAAGAGAAGAGGGGAAGACAGAGGGGAGTAGAGAAAGATAGACACCTGCAGACCTGCTTCCCTGCTTGTGAAGTGACCCTCCCCCCCCCCCCCCCGTAGGTGGGGAGCTGGAGGCTGGAACCTGGATCCTTATGCTGGTCCTTGTGCTTTGCATCATGTGCGCTTACCCCACTGTGTTATTGCCCAGTTCCTTATTGTTTTAATTTTTAATTTTTGTATTGCCACCAGGGTTATCACTGGGACTCTGTACTGGCACAATGAATCCATTGCTCCTGGCAGTCATTTGTCTTCCATCTTTTCTTCCTTTCTCTCTCTCTCTCTATCTATCTATCTCTCTTTCTTTTTTCCCCCTTCTCCTCTTCCCCCCTCCTCCTCCCTCTTCTTTTTCTGACAGGACAAAGAAAAACTGAGAAGGGTAGAGGAGATACACTTCCTAAGTACTGCTTCCCACTCAGGAAGCTTCTCCCTGCAGGTGGGGAGTGGGGACTGGAGCTCAGGTCTTAGTGCATGGCCATGTGTGTGCTTAATCAGATGAGCCACCACGCAGCCTGGGGTTCTGAAATTACAGATCTCGGATTAACAAGGGTAGAGTTAAGATGTATGAAGTTAGCATCCATCTTCACCCAACCAACCTCATCTAGATCTTTCTTTCTTTCTTTCTTTCTTTCTTTCTTTCTTCCTTCCTTCCTTCCTTCCTTCCTTCCTTCCTTCCTTCCAGTTATTAGTGACTTAATAATGGCTCCAATTACTAGTGATTTAATAATGGTTGAGAAGATTGTAAGATAACAGGGGTATAATTCCATACCGTTCCCACCACCAGAGTTCCATGTCCTATCCCTTCCATTGGAAGCTTCTCTTTTCTTTGTCCCTCTGGGAGTGTGGTACAGAAGGTGGAAAGTCTGGCTTCTATAATGGTTTCCTCACTGGATATGGATGCTGTGCTGGCAGATCTTGTATGAATTATGTTATTTTTTTTTTTTTCCTCCAAGGTTATCACTGGGGCTTGGTGCCATTTTTTCCCAGTTTTGGATAGGACAGAGAAATTGAGCGAAAATGGGGAAGATAGAGAGGGAAAGAGAAAGATAGACACCAGCAGACCTGCTTTACTTCTCATGAAGTGGACCCCCTGCAGGTGTAGAATGGGGGCTTGAACCCAGGTCCTTGCACTTGGTAATAGGTGCACTTAACTGCCTGGCTCCCTACAATATTTTCCATAGGATTGCAAAGATTAAATTGACTGGCTTATATAAAATGATATATAGAAGGTTTATAAACTAACACATGAAGTCAAGTAGTGGACACAGCCAACAATAATGGGAGAGTTAGAATCCAAAGCCAGCACCCTGGATCAGAGAATGGGTGTTGACTTCTCAGTACTGTTAAGGTCACAGATCACTGGCTGGAGTGTGAATTTCTGATGTTCTGTGCTCTTTCTCTGAGTCCTGGCATTACTACTCCTGATCAGAAACTTAGATTACCCTTTGGGAAGCACAGAGGGGTCAAGTCCCTGGAATCTGAACATATCCACCTTACACTAATAACACCCAAGTCACTACACACTACAAGGGCATCAGCTTGGCTTGGCTGTTATTATTCTATACATTTTTTTTTCAACACAGCCCAGCTAGTGAGCTGAGCTAATTACTTTTAACACAATCAAAGGATGCCAAAGCACAAAGCTAAGCTCTGAGTTAATCAAGGACCTGCGTTTTCAATCTATGGCAAGAAGGACCTGCGTTTTCAATATATCAAGAGTGGAAAAGTACTTGGGAATTCTGTTCTCTCAAATGAGAAGTGTGGATGTGAGCAAAAGCAAAGCCCAGGCTCCATGAAATCTCAAATTTTTCCTGTTGGTCTTCTCCCTGATTTTTCGATAGTAGTTATCTCAGTTTCTCTTCTCTCTACTCTCCTGCCCCGAGCAATTTATTTGCCCTTTAAAGATTTTGACTTTACACTCTCCCTTTGCAAATGCACAGGACTTTGAGCCACTCATGGTAGCAGAATACTTTCCTTGTTGCATTTTCAAAATATGACTCTAAGGTTCTGGGTAGTTTTGGTTTAAGTGCTTTGCTTGGAATATTTTTAATGCAACATGGTTGTTGTAATACTAAGGCAATTTTACCATAAAACATTAAATGCTTGGTTGAGAGTTTGGTATTAATATACCTATATCTATATGCACACAAATATATAACATAATATATAATATATACTAACATGTAATCATTACATCTCTCTCTCTCTGTGTGTGTGTGTATCAGAATTGTCATAGTTATGTGACAAAGTATTAAAAAACTTTTGACAAAAAGTGATAGTTATGGCAGGGGCTGGATGGTGGCACACCTGGTTGAGCACACATGTTACAATGCTCAGTGACCCAGATTTTAGCCCCCAGTCCCCACCTGCAAGGGGGAAGCTTTGTAAGTGGTGAAGCAAGGCTGCAGGTGTCTCTCTCTCTCCCTCTCTCTCACTCTCTCCCTCTTTATCTCCCTCTCTATTTCTGGCTGTCTCTATCTAATAAATAAATAAAGATAATACAAAAAAAATTTTAAAAGATAATATGGCAAAGAACTTATGACTTAATTTGCTGGATGTAATGAGTCTGATAGTCTTATTTGTAGTATATAACCCAATTCTTCTTTTGGCCTAGGATGTGGTCTAGTGGATAAAGGGTTGGACCCTCAGACCACCAAATATGAGGCCCTGAGTTTAATCCCCAGCGATGCAGGTGCTAAACTGTTACAGTTACTGCTCATTAATAATTGAATATAACACAATGGAATACTACACATCTATTAAAAGTGGTACATTCACCTATTTCACCTCATCTTGAAGGAATCATGTTAAGCGAGATAAATCAGAAAGAAAAGGATGAATATGGGATGATCTCACTCATAGACAGAAGTTGAGAGATAAGAACAGACAGGAAAACACAAAGCAGAACTTGGCCTGGATTTGGTGTATTGCAGAAAAGTAAAAGACTCTGGGGTTGGGGGAGGACTCAGGGCCAGGAACATGATGGCAGAAGAGGACCTTGGGTGGGGTGGGGGGCTTAGATTGTTATGTGGAAAACTGAGAAATGTTACACATGTAAAAACTACTGTATTTACCATCTAAAATTATAAACCATTAACCCCCCTAATTAAGAAAAAGGTAAAAAAATAAATGAATATATATATATATATATATATATATATATATATATATATATATATATATATATGCCATGACTATGGATTGGAACCTAGATTCTGAATGATATTGAAAACAGTAATCTAAAATTAAGGTATAATTTTAGACCCATGCATAGGAGACTGACAAAGCCAATTGCAGTTTATTTATGTTATAAACAGCTAAAAATGATGAGATTCCAGGTAAATTCTAACATGCTGGAATGAAAAGAGAGTCAAATGTCTTGAGAAAGCCTCCCAAGATGTTAAGGCTGGGCCTTCCCAGGACGCTCACTTTAAATGCACTCAATCAAGTCTCTGCAGGTCCAGGAGGGAAATTTTTATCACTCTCTTAACTGCCTAGAAGAATGAAGATTGGGGTCCAGTATCGAGTCCCTGTTCCCCACCTGCAGCAGGGATGCAAATCCAGTGGTGAAACACGTCTTCAGGTGTCTCTCTTTATCTCCCTCCCTCTATTACCTCCTGCTTTCTGAATTTATCTCTGTCCTATCTAATAAAAATTAAAGAAGAAAAAAAGTGAAAAGAATGGCTGCTGGGAGTGGTGGATTTGTAATTCTGGCACCTAGTCCCAGGTACTCCTGTGTCCTGATGGATAATAATAATAATAGTAATAATAATAATAATAATAGCTGGGCGGTAGAACAGAGGGTTAAGCTCACATGGAGCAAAGCACAAGGATAAGGCATAAGGATGCTGGTTAGAGCTCGTCTCCCCGCCTGCAAGGATGTCTCTCCGAGAGCATTGAGGCTAGTCTGCTGATGTCTAGCTTTCTCTCCCCCTCTCTTGTCTTCCTGTCCTCTCTCAATTTCTGTCTGTCCTATCCAACAACAACGATAAAGAACAAGGGCAACAAAAGGGAAAAAATAGCCTCCAGGAGCAGTGGATTTGTAGTGCCCCAGCAATAAACCTGTAGGCAAAAAAAAAAAAAAGTTTAAAAAAATTACTAAGAATAGAAAAAAGAAATTATTTTCCTAATCAGTCTCACTTTGGGGTGGGGTGGGGTGCAGCAGCTGGAGGAGTGAATGTCATCACTGGGGTTTCACCACTCCAGACACACTTCTTCAGATAGAAAAACAGAGACAAAGGGAGAGAGGGAAAGAAACTAAGATCCTGAAGTTTCTCCCAGTGCAGTGGGGGCTGGGTTCAAACCTGGGTCATCTACACCTTCCCAGATGAGCTGTCTTGCCAGTCTGTATTGCTGGAACTGCCTGAACAGAACTAGAAAAGTTAAGAGTGAGGGGGCCAGCTGGTGGTGCGCTCTGTTGAGTGCACATGCTACAATGTCCAAGGACCTGGGTTCAAGCCCCCTGTCTGCACCTGCAGGGGGAAAGCTTTGCGAGTGGTGAAGCAGTGTTGCTGGTGTCTCTCTGTCTCTCTCCCTATCACCCCCTTCCTTTTTTGATTTTTCTCTGTCTCTATCCAATAAATAAGTAAAGATAATATTTTAAAGCTTTTTATTTATTTTTTATGATTTTTAATATTTATTTTCCATTTTTGTTGCCCTTGTTTTTAATTGTTGTTGTAGTTATTATTGTTGTTGTTGATGATGTCGTCGTTGTTGGATAGATCAGAGAGAAATGGAGAGAGGAGGGGAAGACAGAGAGGAGGAGAGAAAGACAGACACCTGCAGACCCGCTTCACCGCCTGTGAAGTCACTCCCCTGCAGGTGGGGAGCTGGGGGCTCGAACCGGGATCCTTTTGCTGGTCCTTGCTCTTTGCGCCACCTGTGCTTAACCCACTGTGCCACCGCCCGACACCCAAAGATAATATTTTTAAAAAATATATTAGTTTTTAAAAAAAAAAGAGGAGTGAAAGGTCTCTGTAAAAACTTCTTCAGTAGCTGCAGGGGAGTTAGAAAAGGAGGAGACTGAGTGAGTCCTAGACTTTGAGGGGTTCTAAAGATGCTGGACTCGCTTTCACTCTGAAGTTAGCTTCAGACTGGGTTCAGTTCTCAGCCTATGGCTCTGCTGCTTAAATCAACTGGTATTCCTTAGGGCCTCAGGGTTACCTCCTGAGCAAACTGAGCTGAAAGACTTGGTTCTCCATCCTCTTGCTCTTCCTTACAACTGAACAGGACAGACTGCATTTATCTTCCCATGCAATGAATTTGGCCTTGGCTAGAAGATAGAAACTTCATGACTGGGGCGTTATCTCAACTGGTAGAAATCTGGACTTCTGTGCCCAAAGCTCCTACACTGCATGTAAAAGAGTGGTTCTCTCTCTCTCTGTCTCTCTCGTCTCTCTCTCTCTCTCATATTTATTTATCTATTAGATAGAGACAGAGAGAAACTGAGAAAGGAGGGGCGATAGAGAGGGAAAGAGACAGAGAGACACCTGCAGCCCTGTTTCGCCACTCATGAAGGTTTCCCCCTGCAGGTGGAGATCAGGAGCTTGAACCTGGGGTCCTTGTGTACTGTGATGTGTGTGCTTAGCCAGGTGCACCACCACCTGTCCGCCCCCCTCTCTCATGTGAAACCCTCTCATGTATGTAATAAATAAAATAAATCTTTAAAAAAATAAAATTTGTATTGACATCAAGGCAGATGAATAATATTGTTTTTAATAAGTATATTTTATTATTTTATTATTTAATAAATACTCTGACCTGAAAATTCTCCCCCCACACACACACATGCCATTTTTCGAAGACATTAGAAAACGTTCATTGGCCTCCTCCCCCCAATATTGTGGGTCTCCATGGCTGCTGAGTCAGAGGGAAGCCAGTGCCCCCCCCCCTCCACACACACAAACACATACACACTATCTTTGTCTTTTTCTTGGGACAAATTTAGCCTTGATTTGTAAGCTTTCCAGGAACTTAATTTGACTCTTTTCTGACTTTCAGCTTCCTGCTATTCTTTGTGCTGACCCTTGCACAGAGAAACAAAGAAAGAAACCAAAGCATCAGCACATTTCAAAAGCCAAGTATCCTGGCCCTTGACTCTTGAAGACTTTGTCAAGATAAAAAACATCCTCTGCTTTTTATTGAATAATCGCTATGGGCCTTTCTCATTTAATTCCTGCATGTTTCCTTAAGTACCATGCTATGTTTCTTTCTTTCTTTTTTTTTAATATAATTTTATTTAATCTTTTAATGAGAAAGAGACATACAGAGAGAAAGGCCAGAGCTCTGCTCAGGCTTATGGTGGTAGAGGGGATTGAACCTGAGATTTTGGAGCCTCAGGTATGAGAGTCTTTTGCACCACCATGATGCTGTCTCCCCAGTCCACTCCATTTCTTTAACTAACAAGATGGAGATTAGAAAGCCAGATCCAGAAGCTGAAATGGAAGCTCCGTGGTCCTCTGTCTGGACTCCTCTTCCCTGGAATCTGACTCTGGCTGGTTTGTTCCTTCCATTCTGGCACTGCTTTATAACAAGGAAATTATTTGCTCAGTCATTGGCCATTGTACCACACACAGGTAAATTCTGATATTGCATTGACAATCACCCAGCCTTCTTTCTCCTTCTCCTTCTCTCTTGTGCAGTTGAACCTTGGTCAACTGGAGTTTGAATGATGGGGTTCTCTTCCTTATGGATTTTCTTGTAAGCATTATGTAAACTTATAGTCTCGATGAATAGCATTTAATGCTACACTTTTTAACTTAACTGCCTTCCTGGCTATCTTTAAGAGTTTCTTATTTTTAATTATTTTTATTTACATATTAATGCACAGAGAGAAGTTGAGAGGGAAGAGGGAGAGATAGAGTGGGAGAGAGACAGAGAGACACCTGCAGCTCTGTTTCATCACTTGTGAAGCTTTCTTCCTGCAGGTGGGGGCCAGGGGCTTGAACCTGGGTCCTTGTGTACTATAATGTGTGCACTTAACCAGGTGCGCCAGGCCCTGGTCCCCCTTTAAGATTTTCTTAATGTTTTCTTTATTATTATTGTTTCAGTTTCTTTTGTTATGAGAATACAGTGTTTGATGCAGATTCTGTAAGCAGGTATGAATAGCTGGTGATTTGGGTGAGGATTCTGACCATGGGCAGCCTGATAATAGTTAAGTTTTAGGGGAGTCCAAAGTCAACATGTTATTCAAAGGCCCACTGAAAATATTTTTATGCTGTGCAAAGATCTGTCTTCTTCTGCTTACCATAGGCCCTGCTTATAGCACAAGGCCAGTGGAAACTTATTGATTGGATGACTCAGAACCCAGTACCTGTCTGCCATCACCAGAACTCAAGTATCCTTTTGTAAATTTCCAGTTGAGATAATGTGACTCAGTAAATAGCAAGACAGGCAACTCCAAATATCAAGTTCAGAGGTGATGTGACTTTTGACAAAGTGCTTGGACTTTTTATGGCTTTATTTCTCCCCTGTCCAAAACAACATCCATTTACTTATTGGATAGAGATAGAGGGAAATTGAGACAGAAGAGAGAGATAGAAAAGGGGAGAGGGGGGTCGCTTCACAAGCAGTGAAGCAGGTCTGCAGGTGTCTCTCTTTCTCTCTCCCTCTCTGTATTCGCCTCCTTTCTCTATTTCTTTCTGTCCTATCCAACAACAATGACATCAATAACAACAATAATAATAACCACAACAATGATACAACAAGGGCAACAAAAGGGAAAACAATTAGCCACCAAGAGTAGTGAATTTGTGGTGTAGGCACCGAGCCCCAGCAATAAACCTGGAGGCAAAATTAAAAAAAGAAAAGAAAAAGAGAGAGAAAGACACCTGCAACACTGCTTCACTGCTCAGGCAGCTCCCCCCACCACACACACACACACACACACACACACACACACACACACACACACACACACGGGACCAGGAGCTCTTTGTGCATGGTGATAAGTGAACTCTACCTGATGTACCTCCACCTGTCTGCCTGACTTAATTTCTTAGCCAAATCAAACCAAAATAAAGACAAAGATGGTAATAATACCTCCCACTCTAATTTGAAGAAGAGAAAAAGAAAAATAAGAATATATTAGGATGGACCAGTGGAAATAGTCCTGAAAGTTAAAGACAATGCAGCAAGTGTTGTCATGCAGTCCCATCAGGCCATTGCTCACCTCCAGCACAACTAAATAAATAGCATTACGGTAAACAATGAGCTCTGAGATGAGTCATTATGAGGTGCTTCTGGCGAGAGCCGTGACTCAGCCGGTATTATTCCCTTTGGCTGCAAAGTGCTGTGAGCTCCTGGCATGGACTGCACACCCAGTGTGGATGTCAGCTGATGTCACCAGAGGATTCCTGTGGCTTGAAACTCCTGCCCACTCAGGAGACACACTCTGTGAACACTCCGCTGAATGGGTGAAATTGAAATGAGGTGTTGATTTGGGGAAGTTGCTCTGAATTTTGACCGCCAGACTCTAGACCCTCTTGGAATGTTGTGAAGATTCCTGTTGGGTCCTAAGAACATGGTGAAAAGCTCTGGGCCGTAACTCACTCAGTAAAGCATGTGATTTATCATGTGCAAGGACTTGGGTTTGAGCTCAGGTACCACATGGAGCGCCATGTATGGTGCCAGGGGAAGCTCCATGAATGGTGGAGCCCTGCTATGGTGTTTCTCGTTGTCTCTTTCCCTTTTGAGGTCCTCTTGAAATCAGATGACTCTGAAAAAATAAGTGGAGGATAAGAATTAGAACTTAAATAGTGAACAGTCTTTGGGGCCCATGTGGGAAATGTGAATAATTGGGGCCCTTTAGGTGGGGTGAGGGGGTTGGTAATTCCTGATGTCTTGGCAAAGATCCTTCTCACCACCATCTTTACGGCTGCTGCTGTATTTGACTGGCATATTCACTGCTCTCTTAACTTCGCTACAAACCATTACTTAGGGGAGCGATTGGGAATAAATGCGGTGTCATTATGTTCCAAGATGACAGTGACTGATAGATATTTCAGGCTGCGATTTTGCCTTGTTTCATGGGGGGAGGGGGGATTAACCGCGGTATTCCTTATTCCTTGGCGATCCGAAAGAAAGTCTCTTTAAAGCAGGCACTTTCTGGTTCCACGCAGGCATCTCTGGACATATGATACTTTAGAAATCTCCTCTTGTAATAACCTTCTTCAAAAAAGCCAGCCAATAGTAACCAGACAGCAGTGTTGGCAGATGCGTTTTAGAGTTTGGAGAACGTAGCGAGGGAGGCTACTCAGCTCCTTCTCTGTGTAGGGCTGGAAAGTCCCTCTTGGCAGGCGTCTGGCTGAGCTCTGCTTGCCTGGCTTATAGGACAGCTCTTATTCTGCACAAACAGGTTGCTGAAATGGTCTGTATCGTTGTGTGCTGCATCCCAGAGTTCACTCCGACAGATTTTGCCTTCAGAGTGACGAAGGGGCCTGCACACTTAGGAGCTACTGGTTTACATTTTTTTAATTTATTTTATTTTCTTTAATTCTATTTATTTATTTTTCCTTTTATTGCCCTTGTTGCCTTTTTTATTGTTGTTGTAGTTATTATTGTCGTAGTCGTTGTTGGATAGGACAGAGAGAAATGGAGAGGGGAGGGGAAGACAGAGAGGGGGAGAGAAAGAGAGACACCTGCAGACCTGCTTCACTGCCTGTGAAGCGACTTCCCTGCAAGTGGGGAGCCAGGGGCTTGAAAGGGAATCCTTATGCCCGTTCTTGCGTTTAACCTGCTGCACTGCCGCCCTACTCCCCTGGTATACATTTTGTAGGTTATTCATCCGTGGCTGATTCTTTGGGGAGCCAGATTCAACATCTCCTTAGAGAGCATTGTAATTGCTTAGTACAGTTATGTGTGTGTGACTCTCTGTGTATGTATGTGTGTTTTTATGGTTCATATCCAGTGTCATTTGATATCCTAGGGTGAGAGGTTCTCTTGAAATGGAATGTGGCTTAGAAAAAAAAAGATAACTCAGGGAAGTCTTTGTTTCAGTTTTATCTGCTCTGTCAAACAGAAATATATGTTGATTAGAAGTAAAAAAATACTGCTATGAAGCCAACCTGACTCCCCTGGGCAGATGACCTCATCAATGTGTCCTGGAACCCCACCTCCCTAGAGCCCTGCCCCACTAGGGAAAGATAGAAACAGGCTAGGGGTATGGATCTACCTGTCAATACCCATGTCTAGCAGAGAAGCTATTATAGAAGCCAGACCTCCTACCTTCTGCACCCCATAAAGATCTTTGGCCCATACTCCCAGAGGAATAAAGAATTGGGAAGCTTCCAATGGAAAGGATGGGATATGGCACTCTGGTGATGGGAATTGTATGAATTGTACCCCTCAATCATGTTGATCATTAGTAAATCAATAATAATAATAAGTTTAAAAATAATGAAATACAAAGCAGAACTTGGACTGGAGTTGGTGTAATGCACCAAATAAAAGATTTTGGGTTGGAGCGGGGAGGGCTCAGGTCCTGGAACATGATGGCAGAGGAGGACCTAGAGGGGGTTGAATTGTTATGTGGAGAACTGAGAAATGTTACACATGTACAAACAACTGTATTTTTTGTTGACTGTAAATGATTAATCCCCTAATAAATAAACAATATTAAATAAAATGAAATATTAGGGAAAAAAAGTGCAAGACAAGAAGTCTTAGGGTATGGAAAAAAAATTCCGATGGTAGAGTATGTACCTTTCCTTGCATGAAGCCTCTGGTGCAAATCCCTGGCCGCGTATGGAGCACCAGGGCACCAAGGAAGCTCCACGGATGGTGGAACAGTGTTGTGTTGTGATGTCTCTCCCTCTCTGTCTCTATGTGAAAATTTGAAAAAACAAGAAGAATAAACGTGACCTGGGAAGAGTGGAACCACACATGTGCGAGGCCCTGCAAAAACAATAATAAAGTGAAAGAGAAGGGGGGGGGGCGGGCTTATATCTTGTTATATCCTTAGCTGCAAATCTAAATGGATAGTTCATTAAATTCTGTTCCTAAGACTATGTCTTAGTGATGAAAACTATTAGTTAGGGGATCAGGTGGTGGTGTACCTAACAGAGTTCTTCTATTATCCTGGGTGAGGATCCAGGTTCAAGCCCATAGTCCCTATCTGCAGGGGAGAGTCTTCACAAGTGGTGAGGGGAGGGGAGCTGCAGGTGTCTTTCTTTCTTTCTTTCTTCCTTTCTTTCTTTCTTTCTTTCTCACTTTCTTTCTTTTCTTTTCTTTTCTCTTCTCTTCTCTTCTTTTCTTTCTTTCTTTCTTCCTTCCTTTCCTCTTCCTCTCTATTTCCTTTTATCTCTATCAGAAAACAAAAACAAACAAACAACAACAACAAAACTAGCTTCTGGGAATCTAATTAGAAATTATAACTTCCTGTGTTTAGTTGCTTGGGGAAAGGAATCCTAGACACATACTACCTCAAGCAAAGCAATATGGCACAAAATTTTGACCTGGACCAGGAAGAAAGCTCAGTGATGGACCGCAAGACTTACAAGCATAAAGCCTCAGTTTTGGTAACTTTGTTAAGTTTAATTGAAATTTCAAACTCGCTCCTTAACAGATGGAGTGGTAGCACCACTGGTCAAGTACACAAATTACCATATGTAAGGACACAGGTTTGAGTCCCAGCTCACCACCTTTGGGGGCAGAGTGTAATGAACATTGAAGCAGTGCCTCCCTCCCCCGACTCATGTCCTATTTGTCAGTATCGATTATAACAAAACAAATACATAAAATGCTTTAAAAAAGAGATTACAGATTCATTTAAAAACAGACAAACAAACAAACTTGCACCTTTGTGCACTAGGAGGTGGCTTGGCAGGTAGAGGTCATTCTTTGCTTATGTGAGGTCCTGGGTTTGATCCTGGGCACTGTCTTGTTGAAGTGGAGAGGGGCGCAGATCTCTCACCCATAAGTCAGTTAATCTTGAAGGAAAACTGGTATTGTCAGCACTCTGGTTACAAATATGGGAGTAGAAGGATCATGAAGCATTTGCAAATAAATTCACACGATTTTTCTTTTCCATGTACCTATGCATAGACTATATTTGCTTCAAATTCATCCATGCTTGTAAACCAAATCTGTTTGGAACTCACTTGGAGATTCTCACTGAAGCTGGAGCAGAAGCATTATAAGATCTATCTAGCTCTAAAGTTCTGTTTTGATGGATAGGGAATGGGGCCTATCTATTGGCGAAGCCTCTCTGGTAGGTAGTAGGTGCCTGGGAAGTGGAGGGGAGAAGCATTGCACCTGCCCCAGCCACATGCCTTGTAGCATCTGATACCCAGTTGCTGTAAGTACTGTTTTTCTTCAAACCTGTGGCTGAAAACGCACCTTGAGCCAGTGGGCTTCTCTCTTTCTGGATTCTTTTCTCTTACTGAGTCTCTGCAAAAAGCTATAAAGTTCCTTCACTCTAAGTTACCCTGATTTCAATCAGAACAACATCAGGGGTTGGGCCAGACCAAAGACCTTTGTAAAAAAAAAAAAAAAAAAAAAAAAACTCGCTTCTAAGTAAATATCATAAAACCTTCTTATTGCCACTTTAGCGTGAGAGAGGGGGATCTCTTCAATGTGTGTGGCCAAACTGTGCTTGGAGACTTCTCCTCCCTGATTGTTCTGAACGGGGGGCATGTGGAAGTGATTGCAGGGAGAAGAACAGCTGCAGACACAGGGTGAGGATTCTGTTAGCTGAACCCCCAAGCCCGTTTAGGAAGCCATGGAACAATGTGAGTTCTGTTGTCTAGGAATGTGTTCTCAACACAGAGATTTCCTGACTACCCCAGGAGACCAAGTAATAAAAGGCCCAAGGCCAGACTACAGGGATACCCTGGCTGTTCTTAGTAGACAAGATTCATCACCCAAGGAATAGGCAGCATGTGGTAACAGGCCAGGTCTACTTAGAGGTCAAGAATGTTCACCTCATAGGGAAGTTCATTTCCTTTTTATTTTTATTTTTATTGTCACTAGGGTTATCATTGGGGTTTGGTGCCTGCATAAAGGATCCAACACTCTTGGTGGTCATTTATTTATTTTTAATTTTATTTTCTAAGACAAAGAGAAACTGAGAGGGAAGGAGAATGGAGGGGGGAGGAGAGATCGAGATCCCTGGGCAGATGACCTTACCAATGTGTCTTGAAACTTCATTGCTCCAGAGCCCTGCCCCACTAGGGAAAGACAGAAACAGGCTGGGGGTATGCATCGACCTGTCAATATCTATGTCCAGCAGAGAAGCAATTATAGAAGACAGAACTCCCACCTTCTGCAGCCCCCAAAATTAATTTTGTTCCATACTTCCAGTTGGGGGAGAACTGATATGGAGAAGATGATCAGATGGCTCTGAACTCCAACTCCATCAGAATCCAGAGAAAGAAGAAGAAAAAAGGAAGGACATTTGGATGTAGTAATATGTGTATGTGTGACTTGGAAAGGAAGAGAAGATAGGACCATAGAAAGGGGGGGGGGAATATATACAAGTATAGACAGATGTAGAAATGACAGTTGACTACCATGATGCTAACTGGCCTTTCCAGGGCAGACGACCCCACCAATGTGCCCTAGATCCCTGCCTCCCCAGAGCTCTGCCCCACTAGGGAAAGAGAGAGACAGGCTGGAGTATGGATCGACCTGTCAACACCCATGTTCAGTGGGGAAGCAATTACAGAAGCCAGAACATCCACTTTCTACATCCCATAACGACCCTGGGTCCATACTCCCAGAAGGTTAAAGAATAGGAAAGCTAGGAAGGGGGGGTGGGTGGGGGATAGGATATGGAGTTCTGATGGTGGGAATTGTGTGGAATTGTACCTCTCTTTTATTTGATTTTCCCTTTTGTTGCCCTTGTTGTTTTTCATTGTTGTTGTAGCTATTATTGTTGTTGTTATTGACGTTGTCGTTGTTAGATAGGACAGAGAGAAATGGAGAGAGGAGGGGAAGACAGAAGGGGGGAGAGAAAGATAGATACCTGCAGACCTGCTTCACTGCTTAAGAAGTGCTTCCCTGCAGGTGGGGAGCCAGGGCTCGAACTGAGTTTCTTTTGCTGGTCCTTGAGCTGGTTAGGTGCACGTCCTCGTGCCACGTGCACCTAACCCGGTGAGCTACCGCCCGACTCCCCGAATTGTACCTCTTTTACCCTATGGTCTTGTTAATGTTTCCATTTTATAAATAAAGATTAAAAAGAAAAGGAATGATAGTGAACCCATATCTGCAACCTTGGGGGAACTGCTATAGCTTCCAGTGGAGGGACTGAGGACTCAGAACTCTGGTGATGAGATGGTGGTGAGAACAATGCAGAGTTGTACCCCTGCTATATTGTAACTCTGTAAATCAATATTAAATCATTAATAGAAAGAGGAGAGGGAGAGGCAGAGAGAGAGAGACCTATAGTACTGCTCAAGAAACTTCCCCTCCTGCAAGTTGGGACTGGGGGGTTGATCCCAGGTCCTTGCATTTTTTTAAATAATTTTTTTATATTTATTTTATTTATTTTTTCCCTTTTGTTGCCCTTATTGTTTTATTGTTGTAGTTATTATTGTTGTTGGATAGGACAGAGAGAAATGGAGAGAGGGAGGGGAAGACAGAGAGGAGGAGAGAAAGATAGACACCTACAGACCTGCTTCACTGCCTGTGAAGCGACTCCCCTGCAGGTGGGGAGCCGGGGTTCGAACCGGGATCCTTATGCCGGTCTTTGTGCTTTGCACCACCTGCGCTTAGCCCACTGTACTACAGCCCGACTCCCAGGTCCTTGCATTTTGTGACATGTGCACTCAACCATGTGTGCTTCAGCCTATTCCCGGACCGAAAAGTTCTACAGGAAAAGAAATGGGCCACATACTATTTTGGACAGTTGACACTTAGAACATATGCTGTGGGGGGCTGCTGGGTGGTGGTGCAGATGTTACAGTGTGTAAGCACCCAGGTTCAAGTCCCAGGTCCCAAACTGCAGTGGGAAAGCTTCACAAGTGATGAAGCAGGGCTACATGTATCTCCCTTCTCTCTTCCTCTCTATCCCCCCTTCCCTCTTGATATCTGGCTCTCTCTAGCCAATAAATAAAGATAATAAGAATAATAAAATAAAAGAACATATGTTGTGGCTATAAAAATCAAGGCAAAAACAGAGAAATAAACTGGGTGAATTTGTGACCTGCTGGCTATGAAAGCACAAAAGCATGCTGCTTGGGAGGTAGTGTTGTGGGTACAGGGCTGCACTTGCATGCATGAGGTCCAGAGTTTGATCCCTTGCAGAGCCTGTGCCAGAGTGATGCTCTGGTTCTCTCTCTCTCTCACTCATTAATGACTAAATATATCTTTAACAAAGCATGTGGACAAATGCAAAAGCAGTTCTGTTATGAGAGACCCATTAGACAGAGCTCCTCCTACCTCAAAGCCACATCCTACATTTGTGATCTCATTAACTTGTAATAAAGATCCAGGACAAAGCCATCAACTCAACCCCAGTGTTGAGTTTTAGAATAACTCCTGTGCTGGCCAGATAGGCCTGGCTTTCAATGATCCTCTTGTTCATGGCAATGTGTATATTTTCCTTGTTTTCTAGATCATCCTCCAGTTAAAACTATTCTAAATCTAAGACAGGGCAGGGGCTGTGTCTGAGATCTCTCTGTGGAGTTTTATTTGCAGCTGGGATTTAGTGGTTGTAAACCTAAGCTTGGGAGATAATCTTTCCTTTACAATGAAGGTAAATTTTTTCTCACTAATAACTCACAGTGATTTTCTTACCTATAGTTCAGATTCCCCAGGCTTTATGGGGACACTGGTTAGGTCCCTCTATATAACATTGGAAATAGGTGTCTACAACTTTCTCCTCCCCTCTGTACACCCCCTGACACTTTTTGGACCCTAATTCTCAAGACAGGTTGTAAAACATGGAGTGGGTTAAGCCCCAGCTTAAATGAGAGACAGATGATGGGTCAAAAGACTCTTTCATTTAGCCACTGATCTCAAAGTGGAAGTTAAAATGGGAACGTCCTTTAGAAGTCTGGAGAATAAAAACAGATGCACAAAGGGAGATTTGCCAACCCTATAAATACATAGGCGTTAAGCCTCCTATCCATAAACCCATTCGAAACAGAAACAGAATGATGCGGAGTAAACTGTACATATAAACAGAAAAAAACCCAGCGGACAAGCCAGAAAGACCTGACATCCAGGACCACATGTCTCTTAAAAGCCTCAAGTTTTTGACTCCAGCTCTGTGTTCTTTGTCCCAGGTTCTCAACTCTCCTCATTCCATCCCATGTCCTCCTTGGCACCATGCAGTTTGTAGGCTGTCTACACGTCTGGGCTTTTGGCAAGGGTAGGTGCTCCCAAATGAGAACTGCTTTTGTGTGTTGTTCTGAACCTTGATGACTCTCAGATTGTATTAAACAAGGATTTGTGGCTCTTGAGGGATGTAGTGCTGTTTGAAGCGAAATACCTCCCTGTTTCCTTGTAGCCCTCACATGTGGGGGAGCTAATCCCAGAGCAGGGAACCTTTTCTCAGAGCACCAGTGGTACAAAGTATTTTTTTCCCCCAGGCGTCCTTAGGAGAAGGTGAGCAAACATGTGAAAGTTGAGGAATGGACTCTGATCATCTGCTTGAGCAAATCCAGAGCTGGGCTTTTTTTTTTTTTCCCCATGGAAAGCAGTCTCAGAGAGCTATGTAAGGAATGCCACAGAGCTCTCTTGCCAGTATCAAATGGAAGGGTGCATGTGAATATACAGTAACATCATAAATTACCATGTGAGATTATTATAGTTAGAGGGAAGAGGGGCCATATAGGCTGACTTGAGAAGCCATTATTTCAGGGTGACTGCAAGTTGAAAACCACAAAGTTCCTAGAGGCTGTGTTTCCATGGCTTTGAACAAGTCTATTTTTCTTTGCTTAATGGACTAGTCATATATATTTGAGGCTTATGAGACTGGGCAGGTTATTCTGTGCAAGAAGCCATGTTCAAGCCCCTGGTTCCTACTTGTGAGAGGAAAGCTTCATGAGCAGTTTCTCTCTCCCACTCTGCCCCCCACTCCAGTTTTCTCTTTGTCCTATCAAGTTATAGAAAGAATTAAAAAGGAAGAAAAAGGAGGAGGAGGAGGAGAAGAAGAAGAAGAAAATGACTGCTGGAAGCAATAGATGTGTCATGCAAGCACTCAGCCCCACCCAGCAACTACCCTGGTGGCAATAAAAAATAAACTAAAACGGGAGGTGTGTTTATTGTTGCCCTTGAATGTTTTCATTAGTGATTTAAGATTGTTTTGCCAAAAATTATCAGATTTCAAGAGTATTTTCATATTTATTTATTAATCTTACAGAGACAGAGAGAAATCAAGAGGGAAGAACAAGATAAGAGAGGAAGCCAGAGAGACACTTACAGCCTTATTTCACATTGCTCCTGCAGCTTTCCCCCTGCGTGTGGAGGTTGGGGGCCTTGAACCCAGGACCTTGTGCATGGTAACATGTGCTCTAAACCAGGTGCACCACCACCCAGCCCCTTCAAGAGTATTTCCATATCCACACTTGATGTAGTCAAACACGTTAAAAGACTGTATTAAAATATCACTTCGAGCTGAGGGGAGAGCGAGAGCGCTTTGAACAGTGCCTAGACTTGAACTCCCACCCCAGTGTCTTTGGTGTGCAAAGGTCCATCCATGCTGTGAAGAGTCTGTTACTGGGGGCCCGGTAGCAGACTGTGAACAGGAAGACCAGTGACCATGGTGGCAAGTCCTCGCTCTGCCGTCCCAACCGGAGCCCTTGCTGGGACGGTAGCCATTCAGACTTTCTAAAGCTATAGCCGAGGACCAGCCTAGCATCTCCCTTTGCAAAGGGCTGGGTTGTCAGGGCCACAGTGCCTTGCTTGGGAATTACTCCAGAGGCTCAATGGCTTTGCATAGCAACGGAGGAAGACTTATTGACAGAATTTAAAGGCTTAGGGAAGATCGAACAAGTGCTATACACAAAGTCATTAACCCCCTGCAGGAAAAGTGTGAAATTCCCCTGTGTTGGGAGCTGGGTTAACTTGTGTGGCCTCACTGAGTTGTCTTTTCACAAGGAGAAAAGTACCCTCCTCCTTCTTTCCAAATTATTAGGGGGAGGGGGGCGGCTCACATTGCCAAAAACTATTGGGATCTCAGTATTTTCTTTTTCTTTTTTTCTTTTTTTCTTTATAAGAAGGAAATGTTGACTAAATCATAGGATAAGAGGGGTACAACTTCACACAATTTTTATCACCTGAACTCTGTATCCCATCCCATCCCCTACCCTGATATGAGCATTTTCTTTTTATGTCTCCTTTTAGCCATGGAACATAAGCATGTGTGTGTGTGGGGGGGGTAGTGGGAGGGAAGGGCCTCTCTTCTGTGCTGATAAGTGACTTCTCTCAAATCATCCCACCTAGAGCTAAGATGGTCCCCCAGGAAAGCTATGCTTGCCTCTTTCTTTTTATTTTTTTATTTTTTATTTTTATTTATAAAAAGGCAACACTGACAAAACTGTAGGATAAGAGGGGTGCAATTCCACACAATTCCCACCACTAGAATTCCATAGCCCATCCCCTCCCCTGATAGCTTTCCTATTCTTTATCCCTCTGGGAGTATGGACCCAGGGTCTTTATGGGATGCAGAAGGTGTAAGGTCTGGCTTTTGTAACTGCTTCCCCACTGAACATGGGCGTTGACAGGTCAATCCATACTCCCAGTCTGTCTCTCTCTTCCCTCTCTCTTTGCTAGTCTCTTTCTTAACAGAAACTGAATAGGTCACTTTTTTCCTCAGCCTCTAGAGAGGAACTCTTAGACTAGACATGCAACTTTCATTTAGTACAAAGAAGTGAGTGGAGTTAAGTCCCAAGTCACTACTACCTTCTGACCACTCTAACTTTGGAGGGACCACTCAGCTCTAAGATGTTCCCTCTAGAACTTCAAAGAAGAGAAATGAGTTCCTTCCTTCTTTCCTTCCTTCCTTCCTTCCTTCCTTCCTTCCTTCCTTCCTTCCTTCTTTTCTTTTTAAATTCTTTTTTAAATCTTTATTTATTTATTGGATAGAAACATCCAGAAATCAAGAGGGAAGGGGAAGATAGAGAGGGAGAGACAGAGAGACACCTGCAGCCCTGCTTCACCACTCTCAAAGCTTTCCCCCTGCAGGTGGGGACTGGGGGCTTAAACCCAGGTCCTTGCACATTGTAACATGTGTGCTCAGCCAGGTGCACCACCACCTGACCTCTTTCTTTCTTTCTTTCTTTCTTTCTTTCTTTCTTTCTTTCTTTCTTTTCTTTTCTTTTCTTTCCCACCCTCCCTTCCTTCTCCTTCCTTCCTTCTCCTTCCTTCCTTCCTTCTTTCCTTCATTTATTCTTTCCTTCTTCCTTTCTTTTCTTTTGTTCCTTCATTCCTTACTTCTGTTAAAGGGATGGGGGGTAGTATCTATCCCCCCCCCATCCTAACAGTTCAAGCATTTTTCAACAATGAATTGATGGAAGATAATGATTATCCAGGTAAATTAAACCTTTTTTGAAAACAAAACATGTTAGGGAATGAGAGAGAGAGAGAGAGAGAGAGAGAGAGGCTTATATTCTTGTTGGTTACACTGTAGTCCCTGAAAAGAAAGTTCCTCAAAGGTTCACCCCTTTAAAAGGTAAAGCCCTACCTATACTTGCAACCACTTCTATTTCTTGGTGGTAACTACTCTCCCTCAACATTTCCTTACCTTCTCCTTCCTTCCTTCCTTCTTTTTTTTTTGCCTCCAGGGTTATCTCTGGAACTCAATGCCAGCACTATGAATCCACCACTCCTGGAGGCCATTTCCCCATCCCCCTCTTTTTTTCTTTCTGTTTTTTTTTCTTATTTTTACTTTACAGGACAGAGAGAAATTGAGAGGGAAGGAGAAATAAGAGGGAGAGAGAAAGATAGACATCTGAAGACTTGCTTCACCAGTTGTGAACTGCCCTCCCTGCAGGTAGGGAACAAGGGTTCAAACCTGGATCCTTAAGCATGGTGAAATATCCTTAATCAGGTCCCCCCCCCCAGCCACCCTCACCCCCTAAAACAAGTTTCTAGAAGTAAATATCAGCAGGACAACCAGCAGGTTCTGCTCTCTGGTTGGCAGGGCTTGTGACTTGCTTTAGTTGGGTAGAGAATCCAGTTTGTTTTAGGATTTACTAGTGATTTAAAATTTGTTTACAAAACTACAAGATAACAGGGGTACAACTCCTCACTGTTCCTGCCACCAGAGTTCTGTATCCCTAGTCCATCCACTGTAAGCTACAGCAGGGTTAAAAAAAAAAATCTAGTTTTAAAGGAAAAGCAAGAACCCGCAAATTCTAAGCATGTGGATACAGATGCCCACGCTGCTGATTTTGCATAGCACCTACACAATATAAAACACCTTTGTAAGTGTCTCAGCTTGTCTGGCTGCCATCCATCACAGTCTAACACAGTCCTGATGCTTAAAAAAAATGACAAGAGCAAATACATTACAAGTCGCAAGGATTGTTCGAGCTCCTGGTTCTCATCTATAGGGGAAAGTTTCATGAATACTGAAACAGGGCTGCAGGTGTCTCTCTTTCTCGCTCCCTCTCCCCCCTTTCCCTCTCATTAACTGTCTCTATCCAAAATAAATAAATAACATTCAAAGAGTTAACTAAAATCAAATATCAAACCAAGTAAACCCCAGTGAAATTGGGGGGGGGGGCAGCGGCAGGCTCACATCCTACCTCCCTATGTTATGTTTTTCCCAACATTATAGAAATCCCTCTGTCCAGCCAGGTGGTCAGTCCTGCCTCTCCAGTGACATAGTATCAAGCCAGATGTTCCTTTGTTCTGCAGCCAGGATACAGTGGCCAGGTCTCTGCTGTCCAGGGACAGAGGCTGCTTTAGGTAGGTTTTGTGAATGTCCAATTTCCTGGACTGCAGGCGGTCCTGTTATAATCTCTTTTCTGACAATTTCTTCTTCCTTAAGATACATTAAAGTCTTTGTCCTAAATGATTTTTATCCCTTTCCTGCTCTGTTCCACTTTATGAGCAGATAAATATGGAGAGATTGATTCGATCTTTTCTGAGCACTGGTTTCTGTACCTGTAAGATGGAATGATGTCTAGAAGAATAGGAAAGAAAGGAAAAAAAAAACTGGAAAATAATCTGTTATAAGCAAGGGAGCGGTTATAGACATGACAGTGTGTTGCTCAGTGTAGTGTACTACAGAAACTTTAAAAATAGACCGAGACAAATGTGCTGAAGTGAAAGATGTCTAAAAATATTAAGTAAATGAAAGCAAGATGGAGAACAATGTGTGCACTGGAGATCTTCTGGTAATAAATAAGTGAAATGATTTTGCAAAAGAATAATATATCCTAGTAAGTGCATAAAATGAAGAGTGAGGGGGGGCCGGGTGGTAGCTCAGAGGGTTAAGTACATGTGGTGCAAAGTGCAAGGACCTGCATAAGGATACCGGTTCAAGCCCTGGCTCCCTACCTGCAGGGGAGTTGCTTCATAGGCGATGAAGCAGGTCTGCAGGTGTCTATCTTTCTCTCCCCCTCTCTCTCTTCCCCTCCTCTCTCCATTTCTCTCTGTCCTATCCAACAATGAACGACATCAACAATAACAATAATAACCACAACAAGGCTACTACAACAAGGGCAACAAAAGGGGGAAAAATGGCTTCCAGGAGCAGTGGATTCATGGTGCAGGCACCGAGCCACAGCAGTAGCCCTAGAGGCAAAAAAAAAAAAAAAAAATGAAGGAGGAGGTCTTAGAGAGAAAGTTTACCCAATTGAGCACATCTTGCTATGTGGACAACCCAGGTTTGAGCCCTGGCACCATACTGGAGGTGCTATCTCACCAGAGGAAGCTCTGGTACTGTGGTAGTTCTCCTTTTCTCTCTCTGGACAACCAACTCAGAGTGCCAATCAAGCTCCTTATAGAAAAAAAAAAAAGGAAGGGGTAGACAGCATAATGGCTATGCAAGCAGCCCCTCATGCCCAAGGCTCCAAAGTCCCAGTTTCAATCTTCTGCACCACTATAAGCCAGAGCTGAGTAGTGCTTTGGTAAAACAAAGAAGAAGAAGGAGGAGGAGGAGGAGGAGGAGGAGAGTAGAAGAAGGAGAAGAAGAAGGAGGAGGAGGAGGAGGGGGGTGGGAGGAGGAGCAAGAGGAGGAGGAGGACGACGACGACGACGAGGAGGAGGAGGAGGAGGAGGAGGAGGAGAAGGTTCTGGGGGAGGGTGGGACAGAAGGATGGGAAAAGGAGTCCTAAGAAATAGTAAAAAAACAAACAAACAAACAAACAAACAAACAAACAAAACAAGGTATGGGGTGGACAATTTGAGATTTTTATTTATATTTTTCCATCTTTAAATTTTCCAGCTGCATCTATGTACTACTCACACTTCAAAGAGCCACAGTCTATATATGGATACTCAAATTATGAATGCATTCCCCTTTACATATTTTTCTGGACTAAACAGTAAAAACCTGTAACTGGAGAAATAGCTCAGCTGGTAAAGACTGGACTTGCTTGTCTGAGGTTCCAGGTTCAATCCCAGGTGCTGATTGTATTAGAGTAGGGTGCTTTGGCTTCTCTCTCTCTTCATATGAAACCTCTAGCTCATGTGAAATAAACAAAATGAATCTTTATTTTAAAATAGTCCTTTGCATTCAATGAAGTAATGTGTTTCAATTATCTGGAGACATAAAAGGACTTGGTTAATTGTTAGCTCTGAAGTTTTTCTGAGATGTTTGGAAAAGGCCTTCCCAAGACCAAGATGAGTCACTTTGAATCAAGGTGATTCAGGGCCCTACAGATTCATGAGAAAATTCCGCCACTCACAAAACTACCCAGATGAGGGAAATTTGAAGAAGTACTTAGAATTGGTATTTTATGGGAGTCAGGCAGTAGTAGTGCAGTGGGTTAAGCACAGGTGGTGCAAAGCACAAGGACCAGCATAAGGATCCCGGCTCCAGCCCCTGGCTCCCCACCTGAAGGGGGGGGGAGTCGCTTCACAGCAGGTGAAGCAGGTCTGCAGGTGTCTGTCTTTCTCTCCCCCTCTCTGTCTTCCCCTCCTCTCTCCATTTCTCTGTCTTATCCAAGAACAAAGGACACCAATAACAACAATAATAACTATAATAATAAAACAACAAAAGTGAATAAATAAATATTAAAGAAAGAGAATTGGTATTTTATTTTTGCAGCTCAGGGCTTTGTGCATGTGTAATTCCACTGATTCTGGGCTACCTTTATTTATTTAATTTTCTTTGCCTCCAGGATTATCACTGGGGCTTGATCCCTACACTATGAATCCACCATTCCTGGTGGGAATTCTTTCCATTTTATTGGATAGGACAGAGAGAAATTGGGAGAGGAGGGGGCTATAGAAAGGAAGAGAGAAAGATAGACACCTGCAGACCTGCTTCACTGCTTGTGAAGCTTCCTACCTTCAAGTGGGGAGCTGGGAGCTCAAACCAAGATCCTTGTACAGGTCCTTGTGCTTAGTAATATGTGCTCTTAGGTGCACCACCGCCTGGCCCCTAAGGTTAACTATTTTTTTCTTTCTCTGCTTCTTCTCCTTCTTCCTTTTCTACTTCCTCTTCTTCTTCCTCCTCCTCTCCTCCTTTTACCTGAGCACTGTTTGGTTCTGGTTTATGGTGGTGCTGGGGATTGAACCTGGAACTTCGGAGCCTCAGCCATGAGAGTCTCTTTGCATAGCCATTATGCTACTCCCCCCTCCACCCATATTTTATTCTTTTTGTCTAAGGAAGGAAGGAGGACACCACAGCAAGAGAGCTTCCTTTAGTGTTGTGGTACTCCCATGTAGTGTGTCTGGGGCCCACACACATCAAAGTTCTGCTGTGGGTTTGAACTCCCACTCCTCACCTACAGCAGGGATGCTTTACAAGTGATGAAGCAGGTTTGTGGGTGTCTTTTTCCCTCTCGCCTCTCAATTTCTCTCTGTCCTATTGAATAAAATTGGAAAAAAAGAGAAGAAAAAAAGAAAGATGGCTGTCAGAGCCTGTGGATTCCTAGTGTAGGCACTGACACTGAGCCCCAGTGATCATCCCGGCCACAAAAAAAGGAAAAGAGAAAAAGAAAAGAAAAAAAAGGAAATTTCAGTGCTCTACCAGTTAAGATATCTCGCCGATGATTTTACTACTTCAAAGATTATTTATGAGACAGAAGGAGAGAGGAGAGAGGAGAAAAGCATCACACAGGAACATCCAATCCCAATCAAGATTGGGACGTCAGGCTTGAGAGTCCAGTTGTTTATCCACTGTGCTACCTCCCAGGCCTGCTTTACTACCGTTGTTAAAGAAAGGTTACTGTCTGTGTCCCTGTCTTTGGCCGATGGCTTGGCACTCTTTTTTTTTTTTCCTCTAGGGTTATTGCTGGGGCTCAGTGCCTGCACCATGAATCCACTGCTCCTGGAGGCCATTTTCCCCTCTTTTGTTGCCCTTATTGTGATTATTATTATTGCCATTGTTGATGTCCTTCGTTGTTGGATAGGACAAAGAGAAATGGAGAGAGCAGGGGAAGACAGAAAGGGGGAGAGAAAGCCAGACACCTGCAGACCTACTTCACCACCTGTGAAGGGAATCCCCTGCAGGTGGGGAGCCAAGGGCTTGAACAGGGATCCCTATGCTGGTCCTTGCGCTTTGCGCCACGTGCGGTTAACCTGCTGCGCTACTGCCCGACCCCCTGGCTTGACACTTGACGTGGCTAAAGAGCTGAGGGTTGATAGTGGGGACAGATCCATCAACAAGCACAGTGACTATGTGCCAGGCTGACCATTACATCTTTCTGAACCTCAGTTTTTTTTTTTGTTTTTCAGTGAATTTTTCAGTAATATAGTCAGTTGCTAAATTTCCACATCCATTTGCTGATGGAGTTGCTGTAGCCCCAAAGTGAAAGTGTATATGTGTGTTTGTGTGGTGGGGGTAGACTGGAGAGAGAAAGGGAAGGAGTGTCCTATGCGCAAACACTCATTCACAGGGTAATATGCACCCTATGTTCATAGCTGCATTATTCACAGTAGACAAAGAGTGGAAGCAGGCAGTCCAAATGCCTAAGTGACAGATGATTGGACAAATAAGTTATGGGATATATACTCCATGAAATATTACTCTGCAATAAAAAAATATGATATTGTGGCGCTTGGAACAAAATGGATGGAATTGGTGATGATTATGCTTTGTGAACTAAGTAACAACTGAAAGACGACTCCTGGATGGCTACACTCATATGTGGAATATTAAAAAAAACTAATACACATGAACTTGGAGAAAACAAAAGGCCAGAAGTAAACAAACTTTTGGAGGGCCTGGTGGTGGCATACTCAGTTAAGCACACATAGGACTAAGCATAAGGACCTGTGCAAGGATATCTTTCTCCCTATCTCAATTTCTCCCTGTCCTATCTACTAACATGGAAAAAATGGCCACCAGGAGTAGTAGACTCATTGTGCAAGCACTGAGCCCCAGCAACAGCCCTGGAGGCAAAAAAAAAAAAAAGGAGGAGGAGGAGGAGGAGGAAGGAAAGAATGAGGGAAGGAAAAAAAAAAGAAGGAAGGAAGGAAAGGAAAGGGAAGGGGAGCAAGCAAGCTGTCGGGAAAGTGGGAGGGCCCAGAACTTTGGTGGTGGGTAAGGTATGGAACCCTCTAATCTTACAATCTTGCTCATCTATTTTATTTCTTTTTTTTTAAATTTATTTATTTGTTTCATTTTGTTGCCCTTGTTGCTTTATTGCTGTTGTTGATGACGTTGTCATTGTTGGATAGGACAGAGAGAAATGGAGAGAGGAGGGGAAGACAGAGAGGGGGAGAGAAAGACAGACACCTGCAGACCTGCTTCACTGCCTGTGAAGCGAATCCCCTGCAGGTGGGAAGTCGGGGGCTCGAACCAGGATCCTTATGCCGGTCCTTCCGCTTGGCGCCACGTGCACTTAACCGGCTGCATTACCACCCAACTCCTTATTTTCTCTCTCTTTTTTTTTTCCTCCAGGGTGATTGCCGGTGCTAGGTGCCTTCACCATGAATCCACTGCTCCTGGAGACCATATTTTTCCCCTTTTGTTGTCCTTTATCGTTATTATTATTGTTTTTGTTTTTGCTGTTGTTGGATAGGACAGAGAGAAATTGAGAGAAGAGGGGAGACAGAGAGGGGTAGAAAAAGATAGACACCTGCAGACCTGCTTTAATGCCTGTGAAGCTACTCCCCTGCAGGTGGGGAGCCAGGGGCTCAAACCCATATCCCTATGCCGGTCCTTGTGCTTCACACCATCTATTTTATTTCTAAAAAAGAGAGATACAAAGAGAGAGGCACCAGAGCACTGCTCAGCTCTGGCTTATGGTAGTGCCAGAAACTGCCCAGGTTCAGAACCTGGGAACCTCAGGCATGAGAACCTTTGCAAAACCACATTGCTGTCTCCCTAGCCCTTACAATCTGTAAGCTACTCTTCATTACAAATATAATGTCTTGAAAAGAAAGAGAGAGAGAGAGAGAGAAGAAATGTCCTAAAGAGACATTTGAGGCTAGGCAATCATTTCCTAAAACAAACGCAAACTGTGGCCCACACAGACACTAACTCACTCCTGCTTCTCAGTCAGGGGCTGGAAGTGATTTTAGCTAACAAATCCCATGTTAGCCGAGCTCCCCCACCCTTAGGGAAAAGGCTGCTCAAGTACCTGTTAGTATTTTCTTTGGGTAGGGTTCTGTTGGCAGGCTTTCCTCTTTGGTGATTTCCCCCTAGTTCTAAAAGACCTCATGGATGCATTGAGATGTGAGTGCATTTGTTCAGTTTACCCTTTGTGAAGTATTGAAAGTCAAGTCTGTTTTCCAGAATGGTTCCCAGCAGGAAGCTTGGACAATGGGAGCAGGGAAGACAGGGCCTATGATGACTGGGTGGGGGATGTAGGATTCCATACAAAGGTTCAGTTAGGCTTTGACCCAGGTGTCTACAGCAATCCTTTCCTGATCCAAGTCACTTTGCTGCAAGGAAGGGAGGTCAGCATGGGTCAGCATGAGCTTTGGGAGAAGCAGTTACCCTTCTTAAAATAATGGAGCCCCACTTCCCCAGAGCCCCACCCCACTAGGGAAAGAGAGAGACAGCCTGGGAGTATGGATCTACCTGCCAACACCCATGTTCAGCAGGGAAGCAGTTACAGAAGCCAGACCTTCCACCTTCTGCATCCCACAATGACCTTGGGTCCATACTCCCAGAGGGATAAAGAACAGGAAAGCTATCAGGGGAGGGGATGGGATACGAAGTTCTGGTGGTGGGAATTGTGTGGAGTTGTACCCCTCTTACCCTTATGGTTTTTGTCAGTGTTTCCTTTTTATAAATAGTAATAATAACAATGCCTGCAGCTAGGTGATACTGCACCCAGTAGAGCACACACATTACCACGCTCAAGGACTCTGGCCCCTACCTGCAAGGTAGAAGTTTCAGGAAGATGGAACAGTGGTACAGATGCCTCCTTCACCCTCTCTCTTACCCCTTTCCTTTTTATTTCTCTTTAGCTTTCTCAACAAAAGGAAGAAAAAATGGCTGATAACAGTGACTAAGATGTAGAGACATCTTCAGACACAATCTTCTGAAGGTCCGACAAACATTCAGAGGCAAGGCTTTGTCCTATGTGATCATCTGCCATCATGTGAACCCCTTTTCTCTCTCCCTGACACCCCACTCTCTCCCTCCCTCTCTCTCTCTCGCTCTCTCCCTCCCCCAGCTCTCTCTCTCTCCATATATATCCCTGGTTTGTCCCACTGACCCTGGAATTTATGCCAGTTTTTAAGCCATGTTAATTTTTCATTTGTATCTTATTAACTGTGGTCATTTTCTTCCTGCAGATATGTCTGATGTTAGTTTGTTTGTCCTTCCAGCCTTAGACCAATGCAGAGGGATGAGAGCATGTCCTACTGTGTCGTGACAATGTTTGTGTGTACCATCTATTTCAAAATAAAATAAACATGTGATTGAGCTCACTGAGGTCCCCCACCCAGAGCAGGCTCTTGTCCTTTTTGCTTCTCTTAAGGGAATGGTCAACATCTTCTTTGTAGCAGCCAAGACGACTGTTTAATCGACTTATTATCCCTTCTCCCTTTTTTTCCCCCCTCACTATCTTATATATATGTAGGGATTTTGTCCTCCCCTCTGATCTTGATTTTGCTCTGGCAGTTAGGTGTGTGTCTTGGTAACTGGATTGGCCTTGTCCCTGAGCCTAGTTTCTCCCAGAATAGAGAAGTATAACAACAGCCAGTAGACGTGAAGGACTCTGCTTGTTGCCATGGTCACCTCTCAGCATTGGTCAAGGACATGTCCACTGTGAGACATCAGTAGAGGTAGATCTATGTGTGACTGTAGCCCCCCAAATTATTTCTTAAGGACCAGGACTTGGCCTTGTTCATTTCATGTAGTTTTACTCTGTAGGGAAAGAGGGGACATTTCTCCCCAACTCTGACTGGTTCAGCAATCAAACTGATCAGGAGGAAGAAAGGACAAGCTTCATTATTTATGTATGGAGAGTCTACAGGATTGTGCATTCTACTGTCAGTGGGGCGAAAGGAGGCTGCAGACCATGAAGTAAGAAATGAGGTAAGGGCCTGAGACTTCAAGGCAAGAGAAGGGGGGCTCACACATCCAAGGGAAGGTGGCTTTCGATAGTGGAGGCCAGAACTCTGTCTTTAGGGGTCTGCCCTGCCGTATAGAGGGGCTTCTCTGATGAAGAGGTTATTTCTAGTAAGAATTATAATTATGGATGAGATTCTACACTTTTCACTCTTTTTAAATATTTTTATCTCATTTTTATAATTTTTAAAACTTTATTTATAAAAAGGAAACATTGACAAAACCATAGAATAAGAGGGGTACAGCTTCGCATAGTTCCCACCACCAGATCTCTGTATCCCACCCCTCCCCTGATAGCTTTCCTAGTCTTTATTCCTCTGGGAGTATGGACCCAAGGTCATTGTGGGATGCAGAAGGTGGAAGGTCTGGATTCCGTCATTGCTTCCCCGCTGAACATGGGTGTTGACAGTTCAGGGAAGTCTGGTTGGCAATTTTTATAAAATTTTAAAATATTTTTATTTATTGGATAGAGACAGCCAGAAATTGAGAGGGGGGAGGTCAAGAGGAAGGGGCGGGTGGTGGCACACCTGGTTGAATGCACATGTTACAATGCACAAGAACCCAGGTTAGAGCCCCCATCCCTACGTGCAGGGCGAAAGCTTTGCAAATGGTGAAGCAGTGCTGCAAGTGTCTCTTTGTCTCTCTCCCTCTCTATCTCCCCCTACCCTCTGGATTTCTAGCTATCTCTATCTAATAAATATAGTTAATAAAAAATTTTTTTTAACAAGAGGTAGAGGGGCAGGCACAGACACACCTGCAGCACTGCTTCACCACTTGCAAAGCTCTCCCAGTATAGGTGGGGACTGGGAACTGGAACTGTGCACTGTAGTATGTGCATTCAACCAGGTGTGCCACTACCAAATCCCAAGTCTTATCTTTATTTTTTACCTTTTCACCTTATTTCTTTTTAATTAAGCGATTAATGATTTACACTTGCAGTAAATAAAGTTGCTGGTACATGTGTAAAATTTGTATTTTCTGCAGAACACTCTCACCCTCCATCTAAGTCCTCCTCCACCATCATGTGAACCCTTCTGCCCCTCCCAGAGTCCTTTACTTTGGTGCAATACACCAAACCCAGTTCAAGTTCTACTTTGTATTTCCCTTTCTGTTCTTTTATTCTCACCTTTGGCCCATGAATGGGATCATCCTATTTCATCCTTCTCTTTCTGGCTTATGTCACTTAACATGATTCTTTCAACCTCCATCCAAGATGAGGTGAAACCAGTTAAGGGAGTGGTAATAGTTTCTGATGGGCCTTCAGGGTCTTAGACTGGTCTCAGGGCTTGAAATACTGTGTTGTTAGAAAAAATTCTGATACTTTTTGTGTGTGTGTGTGAAGAAAAATACATTATGACATTTCTGATAACCCCATATTCCACATGTCATAGTTGTTATCCAAAGGAATATTGGAATTGGCCACCTCATAGGCTAATTAACGGACAGAGAAATGATGGTGTGAGAAAAGCAGTTTACAGACTCATGTCTCAAAAAAAAAAAAAAGTCTTACTCTGAGGCTGGGTCCAGGGCTTATAAAGGGTAACATGTTGTGGGCGGGGAGGAATTGAGCCATGTGGTCACTCATCCCTTTACAAGGCTGTTTGGTGGGCTAAAAGCGAGACTTTCTGTCATTCAGAATGAGTCAGTATAATTGGTTGATCTGATCCTTTGTAAAATTTTGAGATAATATCTTTTATTTTTTTTTTTGTCTCCAGGGTGTCGGGCTGAGCTTCACTGATGGGAGACAGACGACCAGGGACTCATGGCTGAGCTGTACGCAGTATCTCTTTATTCATGCAGTATCTCTTTATTCATGCAAAATCTAAGCCGAGCTAGATTAAACTAAACTAAAACTCACAATGCTGTCTTTATATATACTTGCCAAGTAGGGTGTAAACAGGATGTGATGTAGAGAGGGTGGAGAGAAAAGTGACTGGTGAAAATCAGGGTGTGACAAGGAGAGGGGGCGGAGCAAAAAGACATCATGAACCAGTGGGGATTAAACCAATGCCATGCAGTGGTTATGTAAATAGAATACAGTCATTATGTAAATAGAATACAGTGTTAAGCAGGGGGGGATTAAACCAAATGAAACAGAAGGGATTTTTAGAAGCAGAATTAGAAGCATACCAACACAGGGTTACTGCAGGGGCTCACTCAGTGCCTGCACCATGAATCCACCACTCCTGGAGACCATTTTTTTCCTTTTTGTTGCCTTTGTTGTTGTAGACTCCTTGTGGTTATTATTAGTATTGTTGTTATTGTTGATGCAGTTTGTTGTTGGATAGGACAGAGAGAAATGGGGAGAGGAGGGGAAGACAGAGAGGTGGAGAGAAAGATAGACACCTGCAGATCTGCTTCTCCGTCTGTGAAGCAACACCCCTGCAGGTGGGGACCTGGGGCCTCAAACCGGGATCCTTATGCCAGCCCTTGCGCTTTGTGCCACGTGCACTTAACCCACTGTGCTACCGCCAGACCCCCAAGATAATATCTTTTTCTAAAAAAGTATTTATAAGTATTTATTATTACATAGAGACAGAGAAAAATTGAGAGAAGAGGGGGAGATAGAGAGGAAGAGAGACAGAGAGACACCTGCAGCCCTGCTTCACCACTAGTGAAGCTTTCCCTCTGCAGGTGGGGACCAGGGGCTTGAACCTGGGTCCTTGCACACTATAATGTGTGTACTTAACCAGTTGGGCCATCACCTGGTCCCTTGAGATAATATCTTTAAACAATACTTTCTTCTGAGTGCCAACTTGAATGGCTCCTACCTTGACATTCTTTAGCAAAAGAGCAAATATACCTTGTTTAGGAATACCTATATGTCTATGTGACAGGTTCCTAAGAAGGGAGTGAGTTAGGGTAGTTTGCTTCTGGTTATAAAGAAGTCCCTGAGTCTTTTCTTTTCCCTCAAAGCACATCATGGATTTCTTTGCTTTCCTCTATACAGTGTGCCCTTGAGCTTGGCAATCATTGAGCTTTTCTCTTGCCATCCAGGAGACTTGTTACTCATTGGTAGTAAGACCCACATTTACTAAACTGTGAGGTTTAAATATTGCACTACTCAGCAGACCAGTTGACTTGGAATACAAGAGTTGGTGCCAGGAAAGCAGACTTACTCAGGTCCCAGCGTGTCTGAGGAGATGACAGTCTCATGTCTCAAGAAAACATCTTAAACTTAGGTGTTTGGGACTTCAAAAGGGTACAGGGTCAGTGGACAAGAAGGTGTCCAGTTATATGGTCATCTGACTGATGTCTATGCTCCTGGCACATGGTCCTGTGCCTGGCTGTTTACCTGGCAGAGAAGGGTCCTGTAGAGTGAACCACCAGGGCCTGGTTGTCAGTCCCTTGTAAAAATCTGAGATGGGTCTAGAGAAATATCATAGTGGTTAGCCCAAAGGATTTCATGCCTGACACTCTGAGTTCTAGTGCCACCATCTCCAGCACAACCATAAGCCAGGTTGTGCAGTGCTCTGATCTCTCTGTGTTTTTTCTCTGTATCTCATTTTTATTAAAAAATAATTAATGAAGTGGTCCGGGAGGTGGTGCAATGGATAAGGCATTGGACTCTCAAGCATGAGGTCCTGAGTTCAATCCCTGGCAGCACATGTACCAGAGTGATATCTGGTTCTTTCTCTCTCTCCTATCGTTTCTCATGAATCAATAAATAAAATTTAAAAAAATAATAAATGAAATATTAAACAAACAAAAAAACCTCTGACATAATTATGCTAAGCAATATCTTTGTTTCTGGATGCCTATGGACCTGGATTCTAGTTTAACTCTCCTTATTATCAGTAGACAAGAGAAAGGGCAGAGAAGAATGAGAAGATAAAAGATATAACTATATATGTGGAGAGCAAGATGGAGTCTGTAATATTTGCTCGTTAACACCACTACCTGCAACAGCAGGCACTTGACTTGGGTCTCAGACAGAACTTAACTTCCCATTTTTATCTTCCCAAGTGAGCTAGAGAACCCCAAAGAGAATGAGAATCTTTATTTTCTTAATTTTTTAATATTCATTTATTTTCCCTTTTGTTGCCCCTGTTGTTTTCCACTATTGTTGTAGTTATTGTTTTGTTATTGATGTCACTATTGTTGGATAGGACAGAGAGAAATGGAGAGAGGAGGGTGTTGTTTTCGACGGGTTAGGTTGTTTTCGCCAGGCTGGCTTCACGGGTGGGTTACAGATGACCAGGGACTCATGGTTGAGCTGTAGGCAGTATCTCTTTATTCATGCAATATGCAGCACAATCTAAGACGAGCTAAGCTAAACTCAAGGTACAGTACTCTAAAACTCACAATGCTGTCTTTATATATACTTGCCAAGTAAGGTGGAAACAGGATGTGACATAGAGAGGGTGGAGAGAAAAGTGACTGGTGAAAATCAGAGTGTGACAAAGAGGGGGCAGATTAGGCAAGAATCCTATCACTGAACCACAAATGCCCTGGAGGGAGGGTGGAACTTGTTAACAGTGGTTATGTAAATAGAATGAAGTGGTTATGTAAATAGAATAGTGTTAAGCAGGGGGGATTTAAACCAAATGGAACAGAAGGGGTCTCATGCATACCAACAGGAGGGGAAGACAGGAAAGGGGAGAGAAAGATACCTGCAGACCTGCTTCACCTCCTGTGAAGTGACTCCCCTTCAGGTGGGCAGCTGGGGGCTCGAACCCAGATCCTTACACTGGTCCTTATGCTTTGCATCACCTGCACTTAACCCATTGTGCTACTGCCCAACTCCCTGAGAATCTTTATTTTCAACTAAATCAATTTACTGAGGATATATTGATTTGTAAGGCCACTGTTGTCACTGGGAAACAGTTTCCCCACATGCCCAAGATAGGTGTCAGTATACCACCCTCTCCACCAAACTGTCATCTCCCTTTACCATAGTGCACTGGACCCTCATCTTCTCTTTCCTTTGGAATCTTTGGATCAGGTGAAATAGACCACAGTTTATTAATGTTTCACTCCATATTTAGCCCTGCGTTGCTTTTTTCAAATACCACCCAAGATCCTCCAGCATCATTCTCCTTCTGGCTAGTTTCACTTAGCATAATTCCCTCTAGTTCCATCCATGTTGCACCCAAAGAGAAGAGCTACCTTTTCTTAGAGTGTGAGTCATTCTTATTCATTCTGAGTTGAAAAGGTTCTCAGAAGTATGACTAAGTCAGAGACTGTATGCAGGGTTCAGGCAGACGGACACCTTGGCTCCAGAATGCAAGAAATTGCAATGACATGGCTTTTCATTTTTCATTTTCTTTTTCTAATTATTATTATTACAAAAAGGAAACATTGACAAAACCATAGGATAAGAGGGGTACAACTCCACACAATTCCCACCAGCAAATCTCCGTATCCCATCCCCTCCCCTGATAGCTTTCCTATTCTTTATCCCTCTGGGAGTATGGACCCAAGGTCATTGTGGGATGCAGAAGGTGGAAGGTCTGGCTTCTGTAATTGTTTCCCTACTGAACATGGGCATTAACTGCTCGATCCATACTCCCAGCCTACCTCTCTCTTCCCCTAGTGGGGTGGGGGTCTGGGGAAGGGGGACTCCAGGACACACTGGTGGGTTGTCTGTCCAGGGAAGTCTGGTTGGCATCATGCTGGCATCTGGAACCTGGTGGCTGAAAAGAAGAGTTAAAATACAAAGCCAAACAAATTGTTAAGCAATCATGTACCTAAAGGCTGGACTAGTTCAGATACAGGGTTGGAAGGGTCTCCGTTTTGTAGATAGGTAATAGGCATATTTTAGTTATATTCCAAAGGGGCCTGTGGCTATACTAGCTTTTCATTTTCTTGCAGATGGGAGGTAGGGGAGTTGCTGCCTGTGGAGCAGACCCAGAAATCTCCATTTCTGGAGCAGGTCTCTGTTCCTCAGCCCCAGGGGCGTGCACTTCAACAGTGTGAGGTCTCAAACCCTTGGGAGGTTGGGGAAGGCTGAGTGGGGGTGGGGCGGTGGGAAGTCCTGCATCTGGGAAGAAGCTGTGTTATGAGAACAGAACTCCCACTGTCAACCCAGTCCCTGCCCCCCTCCACCCCAGAAACCTTCCCTGCAGCGCCCTGATCCTAGGCACAGCCTGTGGGTGTGATGAGCCTCTATAGCACCTACTGGGCACAGCAGTGCAGTCTGTCTGTGAGATACCTGTTAGACCTGCAGACGGGTGTCTGTGTGTCCCTTGCCTCCCACGTGTCTGTGTGTCCCTTGCCTCCCATGTGCCACTTAAGAGTGGGAGACTTTCTGAACACCAAGCAGTGAAAACCACCTTGGACGCAGTTGAGAATCAGTAGACGACCTGACACGGGGCAGGACAGGGCTGCGGGGGGAGCAGTCCTTGAAATTCTAGGCTACGAGCAAAGAAAAATCCCTGTGAGACTAACCACACCAAGTATACCCAGTAATATCATGTGAAGAGACACCATCTCCAGACCTAAAAATAAAAATAAATACATAAATATGGGAGCTTATATATATATATATATATATATATATATATATATATATAAAAGATTGTCCATATTATCCCTGAGTCACATCCAAATTAGAACAAACTGTGAGACCTCAGTGATTCTAATGAAGAGTTTGTATTTGAGTCAGCTGGGTGAGAAGGTAAAAGGCTTTTTTTCTCCCACCCAGTTTCCCATCCCCCACCCCCTCAAGTGTCTTGGTTTGATTATTTGCAGCTTATGAAACCAATTCTATTTCCCCTACAATTATGTTAAATCTCTGTCTCCAAAGTCACATTCTGCACATGGCTGCCTTCTGATCTGCCTTCCCACTGCCTCCCTGGGAGGGTCATTGCTGGTACAGTTTGGCTGGTGTGTGGCCTAAACACACTCCCTACCCCCACCCCCAACCCCAACCAAGTGCATTTAAGGAGTGTAATCCCACTGTACTCTGTAAATCCTCCTTTGATCTCCTAGAAATAAACACACTTGTTCAAAAGGAGGTTGGGAAGTCACTACAAGCCACAACTTTTGCTAAAAGATAAGATGTTATGATCTCCTTCTAATTAACATTACTGCAATAAAGAATTCAGGGCTGTTGGCTCAAAAGCTCCCAGTGTGTAAAACCCAGCGGCCATTTTCACTGAAATGCTACATCCTGTGACCTGTTTTTAATTGACTTTCTTCCTCCTCACTCTTCAAAGCCAGGCGCTGCCAACACCACCAGCTTCTGACTTTGAAGCTCCCTTGAAAAAGAGAGAGAGAATTAAAAAAAAAAGAGAGAGGCCAAAAGTCAAGGGCTTTCAACTGCATATATGATGGGCCAAATTTACAAATGTCTTCATTTGAGTTGTTCAAAAGGTTGCTTCTGGTGAGTTCTTTGATCTGGCAAAACAAACAAAAACTGAAGCCATCCCATACTGATTGTTTTTTCTTTTAAAGCATGTTATTTAATAATTGGTCTAGTCACAGTTATCTGCTTTAAATTGTGTGTATGTGTGTGTGTGTATGTGTGTGTGTGTGTGTGTGTGTATGAGAGAGAGCATTTGATATTTGCGGTATGTGCAAAATAGCAGATAAACTTTTTTTTTTCCTCTTTGAAATATATCTTTTTTTTCCCCCTCCAGGGTTATTGCACCATGAATCCACCGCTCCTGGAGGCAGTTCCCCCCCCTTTTGTTGCCCTTGTTGTTGTAGCCTCCTTATGGTCATTATTATTGCCATTGTTGATGTTGTTCATTGTTGGATAGGACAGAGAGAAATGGAGAGAGGAGGGGAAGACAGAGAGGTGGAGAGAAAGATAGACACCTGCAGACCTGCTTCACCGCCTGTGAAGTGACTCCCCTGCAGGTGGGGAGCCGGGGGCTCGAACCGGGATCCTTACGCCGGTCCAGGACCTTTGTGCCAAATGCGCTTAGCCCACTGCGCCACCGCCCGACTCCTGAAATATATCTTTTATAATGTCCTTACTGACTAGATGATTCACTTGAATATAACCTTTGTGAAACACTGTAAACAACTGTGCCTCACAGTTTCATTCAAAAGGGGCATGTCTGGACCTGGAGGATAAAACACTGGACACTAAAAGTCTGACATTCCAGGTTCAACCCCTAGCATTACATCTGCCAGAGTGATGCTCTGGATCTCTTTCTAACAAACACATGAATCCATATACAAAAAAAAGAGAAAGAAAGAAAGAAAGAAAGGAAAACGCAAAGCAGACATGTCACCATCTATAATCACCTTAAGTTATAATAGGCATAATATGGAAACAGGGGCCAGTACCACCTGGGATATTCTATGGTACTGAAGGAAATTCTGGTGTTAGGGTGTCTTTCTTTTTTTTTATATTTATTTATTTATTCCCTTTTGTTGCCCTTGTTTTTTTTTATTGTTGTAGTTATTGTTGTTGGTATTGATGTCCTTGTTGTTAGATAGGACAGAGAGAAATGGAAGAGAGGAGGGGAAGACAGAGAGGGGGAGAGAAAGATAGACACCTGCAGACCTACTTCACCACCTGTGAAGTGATTCCCCTGCAGTTGGGGAGCCAGGGGTTCGAACCAGATCCTTAAACCGGTCCTTGTGCTTTGTGCCACCTGAACTTAACCAGCTGCACTAATGCCCGACTCCCTAGGGTGCCTTTCTGTCTCTTCATCTGAGTGTAAAAAGTGCCACAGAACTGTGAAATTGGACAGTTGTGAGACTGTGCCTCCATGTATATCTGGAAATTAAAAACCCAACTGTTTGACTTGAAATTGCAATCAATTAGGCTAGGTCAGATGCACAAGGAACAATCATAGATTTATGGAAAACAAAAAACAAGGTGTTCTATCCATTTTTGAAAGAATATCTTGATTATAGACTCAGATAATTGCTCCAAATATTCAGTGGTTTCTTGGGAATCCCACTTAGACATGACTTAGACGTGCTCACAGGTTTTGTTCAGGGGTAGAACACAAAGTCAAATGTAACATATATTTTTAATGTTGGCATTACCTTCTCTCTCTGTCTTTGAAGATTTATTTTACGAGCCAGTGAAACTGTTCACTTATATTACGAATGACTTTATCCTATGCATGACTCTGGTTTGAGCCCAGATCTCAGCACACTGAATGAAAATTTAGTGCCTTTTTTTTTCAAGGTCTTTCCTTTTCTTGTATCTATTAAAAAAGAAAAAGGATTTATTTATTATGAGAGAGAGATTCACATAAGACAAAAAGAGAGGGAAGCCAGGTACATCCTGGTCCATGGGAATGAGAGGGCCAAGGGTCAAAGTGGGAACCTCAGGCATGCAAGTCTGAGACTTTGCCAGCTGAGCTATTTTCCTAGCCATGATTTTCTCACTATGACAGTGGAGAATGCCTTGGGTTTCATGTAGGACACTAACTCATGTTTGGATACTGCTTTTCTACTTGGAACTCTAATCCTATGAGTTAAGGACCAGGGCTCTGAGCGTATCTTTTCTTTTCTTTCCTTTCTCATTACAGAATAACATTCCTGTCTATGTCTCCTAGTTCAGTCACTGTTTTATGGCTGAAGATGTGGGGGTTTGTAAGGGATTTAATAACTTTGTGAGTAGGTAAGTCAAGGTGAAATCTTCTGATTTCACATCTTTGTATATCTGTCTTTTTAAAAAAAGCATTTATTTATTTATCTATTTATTTATTCATTCCCTTTTGTTGCCCTTGTTGTTTTTGCATTGTTGTAGTTATTATTGTTGTTATTGATGTCATCCTTGTTGGATAGGACAGAAAGAAATCGAGAGAGGAGGGGAAGACAGAGAGGGGGAGAAAAAGATAAGACACCTGTAGACCTGCTTCACTGCTTGTGAAGAGACTCCCCCTGCAGGTGGGGAGTGGGGAGGGGCTGGAACCTGGATCCTTATCCTTGAGCTTTTCATCACCTGCACTTACCCCACTGCACTACCGCTGGACTCCCTGTATAGCCTTCTTATATGCATCTGTCTCTGCCCTTAGTCCAGTTTATTGTCCAAGAACTGGAATAGGGGTTGGTATTAATCTTGGGCTTCTATTCTGATGCTCTAATCAAAATCTCACACACTTTTTATTCTAGGAGATTTGCAAGTGCTATATCTCGAAAAGAGAGAGTCAGTGAGACAAAGAGGGAGAGAGAGACCATGACATTCAAGTATATTCACTTAAATGTTTGAGTCCCCCTATATACCTTCCTCTCGTCTAGATCTGATCATGCAGTGGTGAAGAAGAAAAAGGTCAGTCCTTCCTCTTGAGTGGGAGAAACAGAGAATAGGTCCAGAACAAACAATTGTGAGTGGGAGAGATGGCATGCTGGTCATGCAAAAGGTTCACATGCCTGAGGCTCTAAAGTCTCAGGTTCAGTCCCCAGCACGACCATAAGCCAAAGCTGAACAGTACTCTCTTCTCTCTCTCTCTCCTCTCTTTCTCTGTCATTAAAATAAGACAAATAAAAGATCCTAGAGCAATGGAATATCTGAAGGCTTGACTGAGGCAGGGATCAACTGAAGTGGTTGAGGTAGTGTAGGAGATAGTATTTTCCTTAGAATCTTCATTGTATGCATAAGCAGAACATTTCACTGTCTAGCTTTTTACAAGTCCTTTGCTGTCCAAGCCTAGGCAAAGCGTGGGACCTTTCATAGGGGATGGTTTTTATTTTCCACACTAAAACAAAAAATAAAAAACTGTGATGTCAGTGGACTTGGCCAAAGTCACGCACATGATTAGTCCAAGGTCAGGGTCAAGGTCTAGCTTTCCTGGCTCCCACAACTGAGCTCTGTCCATCACACTGCAGGGTGCTGATGTGCGAGAAGCATGACCTTGCCCCAGCACTATAGCTGGGCTTTCCTGCCTTGCTCTGCCTGAACCAAGGCCAGCCAACCCCAAGTGGGGAGACAAACAGCATGCTCTTGATAGCTCAGGGCCACATTCCCTGTCAGCACTCTCCCCCTTGAGCCTACCAGCGAGGACAGAGCTTATCACAAGCTTCCAGATTCCTCAGGAGAATAGCAGGATTGAAGCAGAGTTTTGCCAGAGCTGTGAAGACTGCACATGCGCATGGTAGCTGGGCATGGGTTGTGCAGGTCTGTGCGCTCAGACAATTCTTTGTAGAGAATTACAGAAAGCAGGTTTGGCAGGGCCAGGGGTTCACAGGCCACACGTGCCATGGAAACCCAGGCAGGTCAGTCTGGACCAAAATGTTCACTTGGTCCAAGTCCCATGAGTGTTCTTGTTTATCTCTGGGACAGAGACCTGGCTTCCAACAAAGCCCCCAGCCACGGGTGCTAGACCTGGCTGTGCCATGGACTGCTGTTTCAGCTTATTACATCCTCTTTGGCTCTAGTCTCGGAAAACTATGCTCATGTAATTCAAGTAGTCCTTTTCTTTTCTCACCATAAAAAGAGTGTATGGGGCCAGAGGGGGGCGGGTATGGCACACTCCGTTAAGTACACTAAGCACAAGGATCCCCTTAAGGACCTGCGTTTGAACCCCTGTTTCACTTACTTGTAGCAGAGATAGTTTATGTGTGGTGAAGCAGGTCTGTAGGTGTTTCTCTTTCTCTTTCCCTCTCTCCCCTCTTTTAATTTCTCTTTGTCATAGCTGGTAAAATGGAAAAAAAAATGTGTGCATAGGACTGGCAAGACAGTCTGCCATCATTATTCATGGAAACCAGGCTCAAGTCTGCCCCTACCACACTAGAGGAAACCTTCGTGCTGTGATGTCTTTCCCTCTTTCCTTCTGTTTCTCTGTCTCTCTCTTTGTGTCTGAAAAAGATCATCCTGGAACTGTAAAGTTCCATCCATCATACACACACACACACACACACACACACACACACACACACACATATACACACCCCAAGGGGAGGGGGAGGAAATAAAGAAAGGAGAAGAAGAAAGAGGAGGAGCAGGAGGAGGAGGAGAAGGAGAAAGAGAAACGGAAGGGAAAAAAATCCATGTTCACAGTGATGACAACTTGGAACTCATTCAGGAACACAAAGAAGATATTTAAATCTCTCTAATTTACCCATCTGACCAAAATTACTAGTAAGAGAAATACGAAGTCCTAATATTTTGTCCTAGAATCATGCATTCCTCTTCATTTTCCCCTCCAGTATCCAATGCAAGGCTTAGGTATTAAAGTATTTGTTTAGAGACAAGATGGTGGCACACCCAGAAGAGTGCATATACCACTATGTTTGAGGACCTAGGATCAAGCCCCTGGTCCCTACCTACAGAGTGTAGCTTCACAAATGGTGGAACAGTGTGCTAGGTGTCTCTTCACACACCTCCTCCTCCCCAAATAATTTCTCTCTATCCTAAATAAAAGAAAGAGAAGAAATGTCTGGCAGGAGTGGTGGATTTGTCACATGGACACCGAGCCTCAGCAATAACCCTGGTGGCAGAGTCATAATTATAGCAATAGCAATCATAAATCTTTTCTGTGTTTTGAGGAGTTCCATTGGTTGCTATGTAGATAGAGAGAGGGAAAAGATAAATCAGCAAGATCAAGGGTGGGTCACTGGAGACCAGCTAAGATGGTAGTTTAGACCAAGGTTCTGATGGGCACAGGCCCATCCTGTTTTGTGAGTAACTCTGTATGGTTTGGGCAGGTTGGGTTCTAAGCAACCCTGAAATCTAAACTGAGATGTCAGGTAGAGAGTTAGATCTAAAAGTCCAAAACTGAGATGAAGGGCTAGGACTAGTGCTTAGAAATGATCTAGGAGACACAGACAGGAAATACGTTCTCTAATGAGAAAGGAGAGAAAAGACAGTCTCAGAACCCTTGTGTCTTTAGCCATGAAGCAGGATTTGTCACAGCCATGTCACAGAATTTTTGTAGCTGAGATGCACTTGGTGGTCATTAAAAATTCAGATTATGCTAATCTGATAATAACATTGCAAAAACTATGAAAAAATATATAATATATATAAAGCAACTTACAGCATGACTCAATTTTTATATATCTTAAGGCGCAGAGAAAATATAATAGGACTTCGTATTTCTCTTACTAGTAATTTTGGTCAGATGGGTAAATTAGAGAGATTTAAATATCTTCTTTGTGTTCCTGAATGAGTTCCAAGTTGTCATCACTGTGAACATGGATTTTTTTCCCTTCCGTTTCTCCTTCTCCTTCTCCTCCTCCTCCTGCTCCTCCTCTTTCTTCTTCTCCTTTCTTTATTTCCTCCCCCTCCCCTTGGGGTGTGTATATGTGTGTGTGTGTGTGTGTGTGTGTGTGTGTGTGTGTGTGTGTGTGTGTGTGTGTGGCAAGACAGTCTTCCATCATTATTCATGGAAACCAGGCTCAAGTCTGCCCCCACCACACTAGAGGAAGCCTTCGTGCTGTGATGTCTTACCCTCTTTCCTTCTGTTTCTCTGTCTCTCTCTTTGTGTCTGAAAAAGATCATCCTGGAACTGTAAAGTTCCATCCATCATACACACACACACACACACACACACACACACACACACACACACCATAAAAATCTCTGCATTGTTAGTATGAAGAATGTAAGAAAGAAGAACAAAGTCAAAGTTAGTAAATTATTTGCAATAATGATTACTGCAAGTGGTAAATGTAGCATTTTGTGTCTATACAACAATGCTTTATTGTTTCCACATTACTTTTGTTTGCTCTTCTTATTATGCCATCTTCATAAAACCTGTAAGTGAGTTAGACTGGGCATGGTCTTAACTCACATGCCATGCTGCAGGGAAGATTATATGACTAGTTCAATGACAGGAGGCCAATCTATGACAGGTCTCAGTTCAAATTCAGATTTCCAGACTCCATGCTTGGTGAATTTTCCATCTCTTCTTACTGCTGAAGAGGATGTGTGAAGTGTGAAATGTTACATCATATTTCTCCCCAAATCTCCCCATTTTCCCACGGTGGAGGCTCAGCTTCCAAGTTTGAGACTATACCAGGCTTGATGCAGAACCTGCTCAGAGGTGGCCCTAAACTCTGCCCGCCTCAGCCCTTCCCTCCCTCAGCAGCAGGCAAGACGCCAGATCCCATGGAGTGGTGACTCTGTGCCAAGTCCAGCAGGGAGCATTGGATTAAGATTCGCATGTTGACAGCAATTTTCTCTAGCTAAGCTGCACAAAGCCTGTCATAGACATGCTTTTCACAAGTGGAGAAGGTTGGAAATTTATTTCTGTTTGCAAACACGTGTACCTTGTTCACACAGCCGGAAAAACAGAAATGTGTGACTTCTTGGGAAAACAGTTACCTCCCATTTCAATCTCTTGGTGAGCTTTGGATGTGTTTTTCTTTCTAGAATCTATGGAAAGGTGTTGGATCTCCCCCTCCACCCTCCCCTCCAACGTTTAACCAGCTGGGTACCACCATTTCCTTGCCTTCTCTTGTTCTGATGCCGGTTCAATGTTTTTGCTCCTGTCTGCTTGGCCAGCTGGTCACCTGCAGGTAGTTGGCTGAAAGAAGCTTTCTCTCAGCTCAGGCAGTGCACCAAGCCCCACCCCAAACACAGATACACGCACATACACAAACACTGTGGAGTACAATAGTCTGACGTACAGGATGCTCTGTAGAAAGAGCCTAGTTCATTTCCACCCCCTCCCCTTAACCCCAACCTCCCTGTCCAGCCCAGACTGGCTGAGGCCAGTGAGATTTGGCTATTCTCCATCCAAATCAGCATCCTGGAAGAGGAAGGTCTGGGTTAGGAGGAAGGAATATCCTATCCTGAGGAAGAAAGATTAGGTTTGTTCTGTGTGATTGCTTAGGGATAACTTCCAAATTTACAATGTCCCAGAGCTCTTAATTTAGCCCACTATCAGTTTAAGGTTACTCAACTGTATTTAGAAGAAAGATACATTCATCATTGTTACTGAGTAATCTAATTTTAGCACTATTACTAGAATAAAACCCAGGAATATGATCACATTGAACTAGAAATGTGACTAATAGAGCTCCCCAAGTTTCCCCATTTAGGTATGAAAGGCTGTAATGAAACGTCAGAAGGGTAACTTTTCTTTGGGGTGTTGGAGTCAAGAAGGTATCGCTGTTAGCAATCCTTGGAAGGAAGAGCGACTCCTCTGGCCAAATGACTTATTCATCTCTGGTCACCTTTCATTGTGTTTAGAAACTGACTAGAGAGCATTTTCTTTTGCTTAGGCTGCATGGAGACTAAGGGTCATTTCAGTTATCACAGGAAATGCTTCACTGCTTTAGTGAAGATCAACTCAAGACACCACCTTCCTCCAAGGAAATGTGGGGTCACTATCACAAATGATCATGCAGAAGAATTTCTTTTTAAAAACTATTTCTTTAATTTTTATTTGATAGGACAAAGAGAAACGGAGAGAGGAGGGGGGGAGTTAGAGAGAGAGAGAAAGAGAAAGAGAGTAGTTCAGGAGGTGGAGCATTGGGTAAGGCACTGGACTCTCAAACAAGAGGTCCCAAGTTCAATTCCCGACAGCACATGTACCAAAGTGATGTCTGCTTCTTTCTCTCCCCTCCTCTCTTCCTTTCTCAGTAATAAATAAATAAAATATTTATAATAGAGAGACATGAACTACTGCTTTACCACTCCTGAAGCTTACCCTCTGCAGGTAGGGGCTAGGACTTGAACCTGGTCCTTTTCACCATGGTAGCTTACATTTAACTATGTACCCCTGCAAAAGATTTTCATGCCTGAGGCTCTGAGGTCCCAGGTTCAATCTTCAGCACCTTCATAAGCCAGAGTTGAGCAGTGATTTGATCTTATTCTCTCTGTATCTTTCTCTCAGTATCTCTCATTAAAATAATAAAATATTATTTAAAAATCTAGTATGCAATCATCTTGTTTGTTAATATGACTGATCTCCCTCCCCGTTCTTATATGCAGTTATTTTGTTCTTGTTCTTGTTTTGTTTGTTTGTTTGTTTTTTGCCTGCTTGCTTTGGATAAGAATTCCAAAACAATGGGAATGAGACATGGTGATCATATTTATTTTCGTCTTCTTTCTTTGAATAGCCAAATTTTGGCTTGTTTTCAGTTATGTTGGCAGCGGAGTGGTCTAGGCTTTTAATTCCATACAAAAGGCTGCAACTTCTACAGGGAGTCTTTTTTTTTTCTTTGTTTTTATTTATTGGATAGGGACAGCCAGAAATTGAGAGGGAAGTGGGTGAGAGAGAAGCAGAGAGACAGAGAGACACTTGCAATGCTGCTTCACCACTTGCAAAGCTTTCCCCCCTACGGGTGAGGACCAGGGGCTCAAACTCGGATCCTTGAGCATTGTAACATATGCGCTCAACCAAGTGACCCACCACCGGCCCCTGTAGGGCAGAATTTTATGATGTGGGATTGGTGTGGTGTGCAATCAGTGAAGTCTTATTTTTGTTGATGCTTAAACTACCCTTGTCCATGTCTTTGGGACTAGTGCCTAGCCTGAGTCAGGAAGGAGACTGGAAGATTAGCCAAGCATGGCTAAAGGCAGCCTGAATTTGTCTCCTTTGTTTGCCTATTGCCAACATGACCCTCTGACTTTAGCAACTGGATTTCTGCCTTATTTCGGAGACTTGTATTATGCCTTCACTTTCTATTGTGTTCTAGTAAGTAAACCTCTGTATTTGAGTTCCTGACTTTACCCTATATTGGGAAGTGATGAATTAATATAGGAGTTCTGGATCAGAGGATCTTGGATCAAATCCTGTCTCTTTTACATAACTGTTTGACTTCTGACAAATTATTCATTATCTTTGTGTTTCCTGAACTGTCAAGTTAGAAGGCCAGGTGTACTGTTTCCCTCCAAAAAGGTTGTTGAGCTCTAAGTTAGTGTGTATAAAATTCATAGAAAGATGCTTGACAGATAATGTAGTGCCTGATAACACCTTGTTACTATTATCTCTGCTAGTGGGAAATGTAATAATGATGTTATCCATTTGGATTGCACCAGACTCCTTGCTGTCAAACCTTCTGTAGGGGTTGGATGCCCATTATTTGATGTTGATCTTGGTGCCTGAGGATTTGATATTTGACTCAACCTGGTACGGTTGTCCAATATAACAGGTTGGTTTTTGGAATAACGAGTGTTCTAAAATAATCCTTTCACTTGACTTTATGCGACAGAACTTTATCTGCTGGTTAACATGTTTCTTGAAAATTTACCTCTGGGTTTACTTCTCCTGCTCACCTTCTACCCTTGTACTTTCCTAGTGTGAGTCTTTCCCCTGAAAAGATTTTGGTCCACTATTCTTTTTTTTTTTTTCACATCTGATGTGCACATATAACTTATTTTACTGCTTTTCCGGACATGACAGTAACCTGTATGCTGTAGATATTGTCACATGTCTGCAAAATTACTTTTATTTATCCTGATCTTAAGTTCATAAGCTTAAAAAATAATTTTTGCCAACTTTATTTAGCATGCATTTCTCTTAACCTATCATCCAGAATCAACGCTGATCTATTACATAAACATGAATTAATGTAAGATACCACCGCTGCTCTTGAAGAAATTAACAAATTGTTGAATAGGGCAGGAAGCACAGAAGTGAAGGTTAGATGGATTGTCTAGTAGGAAAGTGAGACTTGAGTTGAATTGTGCAATTTTAAAACATTAACCAATGAATTTTGGATTTTTTTTTCTTTTATTGTCACCAGGGTTATCCCTGGGACTCAGTGCTGGCACTACTAATCCACAACTCCCAGTGGCTATTTTTTTTTCCCATTTTTCTTCTACCTATTTTATTTCACAGGGCAGAAAGAAACTGAGAGGAGGGGTGGAGGTAGAGAGGGAGAGAAAAAGATCTTAAAGCATCTACTCTGTAGGTGGGGGGCTCCAACCTGGGTCCCTGAATATGGTAATACTTAACTGGGTACTCCATTGTTTGTTAGTAACCCAGGGTCAAACCCAGCACTGACTGCATTGGGGACAACTTCAGTAAGTACTCTGGTCTTTGTTGGTTTTACACTGGCCTCAGATAAAGATCATATGATCTCTCTAAGGGATTCTAACTGGTATATGGAAAATAAGCAGAATGTTTCAAAATAAAGACAAAATCCATGCAGATCTATTTAAAATCAGTGAATCTTGGGGCTGGAGGGACAGCATATTGGTTCTGCAAAAGACTTTCCTGCCTGAGGCTCCAAGGGCCCAGTTTCTCAAAGCTTACCTGTGTGTCCCTGTCTGAAAAAGTCACCCTGATACAATGATGTCCTAATGACAACACAGAAAAAATAAGTGTTTATTTTCTCTGTTTTCTACTTACCTGGGTACTAACAGTTCCTTCCTCTTTCTTTGTTTAATTTGAAGTACTAATGTTCTCAATAGATTTCAATGTGTAGCTCTTAATTGCAAGTGATCTAATGAACACAGGTAGGTACTTAGCTATTCTCATACTTTTTAAATCATTTCTCATTATCTATATTATCTATATTATCCGGCAGCACTATTAGCTAATTGCTTTTGAATCCTGTTTTGTTGTTGTTGTTGTTGACATAACATTATTAAATATTGTGAACACTCAATAACCCAACCATCTGCAAATATGTTTCTGGCGAAAGGATTGTTTCATAGGAAGGAACTGAAGGCTAGGTAGCTGAGGTTGCTCTTTGTCAAGAAAAAAATATTTACCTGTATAAAATGAAAATCTTCTGGAAGGGGGTATCCCTGCCTGCGTGGAAGAGACCTAATGCCTGGAAAGAGGTCTTGATCAATAACCAAGGCAAAACTGAATTGGCATCACAGACTTTCTTTTATTGCGCCTTCCTTAATAATGTCTTACAATTGTTCTTCCTTCTCTTCCCTTGGCCTTTGTCTTCAGCTGAGTTTACTTTAAAAAAAATATTTATTTATTTATTTCCTTTTGTTGCCCTTGTTTTATTGTTGTAGTTCTTACTGTTGTTGTTACTGATGTCGTTGTTGGATAGGACAGAGAGAAATGGAGAGAGGAGGGGGAAGACAGAGAGGAGGAGAGAAAGATAGACACCTGCGGACCTGCTTCACCGCCTTGCAGGTGGGGAGCCAGGGGTTTGAACCGGGATCCTTCCGCCTGTCCTTGCGCTTTATGCCACGTGCGCTTAACCTGCTGCACCACCACAGTACTCCCAATCAGCTGAGTTTACTTAAGATGGTGACTGAAGCCACATGGTTGAGTAACTTGGAAGTTACATAATGTTGTTTTTGATAGGAGATATAATGTCATTTTTGAGTTGTCTTTTTGTTGTTGTTGTTTAATTCTCTTAATGACAGAATGTTATTGTTGTCATAACTAGAAGAACAGTTTACCTTTGCCATAAATAAAAGCTATTCACAGATTTTCCAATTTGAAAAGTTAACCCATAAAGTGACCTAAAATTTTCTCCATGCTACTATTGTAAAGCTCTGGACTCGCCATTCTGGGGATCACTTGGGTAGGGGGTCTTGAAGTCTCTCTTTAAAACACAGCTTGACAAGCCTACCCACTAGTTCTAATCACTTAACTATCACTTGGCTCCTTACAGTTAACATTTTCTTCATAATTATTGTTTTCTAAGATTCAAATGCTTTTGTTTTTATTTCTCCATTTTCTTTGTGAGGTCTATGTCTCAGACTTGGTATGTAGTAAGTACTCATGGTTTTCATGACACTATGATAAAAAAGAAAGAAAAGAAGAAAGAAAGAAATTAAGCAAGCAAACAAGAAAGAGAGTCAATACTGTGAAGTTAGGCTTAGACAAAGTAACTTCACTTGATTCCTGCAGAAGGGGAACTTTACAAGCAGTGAAGCCGTGTTGCAAGTATCTTCCTCTCTCCCTACCCATCTCCCGTTTACCTCTCAATTTCTCTCTCTAGTCAAAAATATATAAATAAATTTAGGGAAAAATGCATAATTATTTATTCATTAGGAACATTCTTCCAAAAGATTCATGATTTATAATGAAACTATATATCCCCCTCCCACCCCATCCTCCAGGGGTCTGCTCAGCTCTGGCTTATAGTGTGGTACTGGGGATTGAACCTGAGCCCTTGGAGCCTCAGGCAGGAAACTCTTTGGCAGACCCAATATGCTGTTTCTCCAGCTCAAGATTCACTGATTTCAAATAGATCTGCGTGTATTTTGTCCTTATTTTGAAACATTTTGCTTATTTTTCATACACCAATTTGGATCAGATAATGTGATCTTTATCTGAGATAGAGAAATGTTGCTTAAAATACTTCCATGGACTGTTTTCTTCTCCACAGCCCTTGTCTACTTTTTTTCCTGCCTAATTAGATAGTGGAGAGTCAAGGGGATAAAGGTACATGCCTACTTCCTGTGACAAATCCAATGTCTGTTAAGGCTGGCTTATTAAAGAAGCTATCTATCTTGGTGATAAATGACTCTTGAGTCTGCGATAAGGCTCCTGCACTTCCAATGAAATCTCTCATGTCATAGAAGAGGAAACAAGATGGCAAAATGGAGAGTGGTTGATAATGATTAGTATTGGATGCTATTTATAATCGGTGACACAGGAAGTTAATTAGTTGCTTTTGATATGGTGACTGAGCTGATCCCAGTAGAAAAGGTATCTATGTTTTTTTGGTTTTTTTTTTGCCAATGGGAACTTTATTTTAATGGGTTGAGGGAGTTCAGGAAGTTTAGGTTGCAGGAAGGTTGAGGGTGAGGGTGGGGGAAGTATGCTGGATGGTTGAGGATGAGACACTTGTAATCTCAGTTCAATACATGGGTCCTGTTCAGGACAGTGTTTGGAAAAAAAACAAACAAACAGAATTCCACAAATTGAGAGATTTAATTTGCTTCATTAAAGGATTGATTTTCCCCCTTGCAGCACCCAGTCTAACAAGTAGAAATATTTGTAATAAGTTGCAGGAAACTGAAAGTTTGTATAGTCAGAGAGAAGGTGGTGTAAGGTTATTACAAAGGAAAATTGATTTCAAGAAAAGTCACCTCCATTCAAAAGGAAGGATGGGTTGTGTTGTCTGACAGATTATCTGGTAGTGTCAGTCAGATCACTTGGTTTAAGATTATTCCCCTGAGAAGGAAGACAATAGCTATGATGTTAGGCAGTGAGTCTGGATAGAGCCAGATATAAACTCCTCTGTGTTGCTCCTGTATGTTTTTCTTTTTGTTGGGTTTTTGGAAAAGTCATAACACATTTTTGCATTATTTTACAGAATAACATGCTATAACTTTTCCAACAGCTCCTTATTTCTGATCATATTTACAGCCAGAAATGTTTCTAGCAGAACCTTACATAGAATTTGAATTTTGTTTTCAGTATCTCTGCTCTAGTGAATTTAATCACATTCATATGAGAAATGTTTTTCACTAAAGTTTGCTTTCTGGGTAGCCATTATAAACATATATTTCTAAGGTTAAAGGACAAAACCACTAAACCTATTGCTAGATGGATCCAATTTAGTGGATTTCTTCACTTATCTGTTTGTTCAAATGCACTTGTCTCTATTCCTTGTGGTAACCTGCCCCTTGTCCCTCAGTCTCCCAGTTTACTAGAAGCAGGAAATGAGTCATAGGGATTGTCTAATTAATAACAATTCTGGGCTATAGTAGAAGACTTCCTGAAGTTATTTACTTTTTTTATTATTGTCATGCTTATGTCTTTTTTTTTTTTTTTTTTTTAGAAATAGTGGCTTGTTGGATAGGGATGATAGATTATTGCTATGCCACAGGACTTGTATACCCAAGGCCCTGAGTCTCCAGGTTTATTTTAATTAACAAATTAGTTAATTAATTAATCTTTAAATTTTCTTTGTTGGGAAAGTAATGGTTTACAGTTGACAGTAAAATGCAAGTTTAATGTGGGAGTTTCTAGGATTTAAAAAATTTTTATTAGCTTTATTTATTGGATAGAGACAGCCAGAAATCGAGAGGGAGGGGGTGATAGAGAGGGAGAGAGACAGAGAGACAGTTGTGGCACATTTTCACCACTTGCAATGCTTTCCCCCTGCAGGTGGGGGCTGGGGGCTTGAATCCAGGTCCTCGTGCACTGTAACATGTATGCTCAACCAGGTGTGCCGCCACCCGACCCCAGGAGTCTCCAAGTTTAACCTAAAGCACTATCATATATCTGAACTGAGTTGTACTCTGGGCTTTCACTCTCTTGTAAAAATAAATAAGTAAATCTTAACTCTCTCTCTCTCTCTCTACACACATACACACACACACACGCACACACACATGCACACACACACACACACACGTACACACACACGCACACACACACACACGAACACACATACCTGTTAATTGAGAGCTGCTGATTTTGACTTTGGACAAAATCTATTGTTTTAAATTTGTTTTGGGGTGGGGCAGGTGGTAGCTCACCTGGTTAAGTGCACAAGTTATTATGCCCAAGGACTCAGGTTCAAGCCCCTGGTCCCTACCTGTAGGAGGAAAGTTTTGCAAATGGTGAAACAGTGTTGCAAGTGTCTCTTTCTCCACCCTTTCCCCTGCATCCTGATTTCTCTGCCTACCCAATAAATAAATAAATAAATAAATAAATAAATAAATCGATTCCTTGAAAAAAAAACTTGTTTTTAGTAAAATATGTAATATACTGTATTTGAAACAACTTACACAAAGATTAATAGAGACAAAACCATTCAAATTCAGTTCTGATGACTGATTTATCACAAACTAATGTGTTCAAGTAGAAAAGGCATTTACTACTCTGTGAGAATGAGTATGAACTGTAATAGGAACTGGCAAAGATACTCTTCAGGGTGCTGTGGGACTATTTTAGTAGTGAATACCCATGAGGCCTGAAGAGTTGATTGACTTTGCCAAAGGACCTAGTTTGTTCCCATAGAGTTATTCACAAACTGGCAGGATTGGCCCAATCCAATCCTGGAGAAAAATAGTTATTCCTTGCTGCAAGACTGAAAATTGCTAGTGCATCTTATAAGGGGCCAAGGTCAGGGAGGGACCTGATGGATTGTAAGAGACCCACTGTCAGGATGATAATTGGAGGGGCCACTTAGAGGGTGGCCTAGAGACTAGACAAAACAGTTTGCATCGTGTTTCCTGGGCTAATTTTTTCCTCAGTTCTTGCAAATCAACAGGTCTAGCAAGTTTCGAGGATTTGACCAAGGTGATTAACGGCCATAACTGTGTGTTTATTGACCTTTTACTATGTGCATTCTCTCTCTTGATATTTGCAAGAGTCCTGAAGAAATACTTTCATGACTTTCCTTTTGTCTGAATTGATCAATTAATGTATTTATGTATACAGTGCCATGAGGCTTATCACTGGGATTTGGTGCTTGCATGACTCCACTGTTCCCTGCAATCACCCCCCCCCCCCCCGCCGAGATTGAGAAAGTAAGTACTCTTCCACTAGTCATGAGACTTGCTTCCTGTAGGTGGGGACCGGGGGCTTGAACCTGGATCCTTGTGCATAGGAACATGCATACTATACCAGATGAGCCATTTCCAGCCCCCTATCCTCCCTTTTGCAAAGAACACTGAATCTGGGGAGAAGGTATGACATTTGTCAGCTGTAGTCCAGCAGGGCTGTGAATCTGGTCTGAAGCCTGGGTTTGCCAAGTTCAGAGGGGGAGATGTCAACTCCACTGCATTACAAAGGCTGGAAACTGAGTCTTCAGCCTCCAAACTCCCTCAGTTCCTTTTCTTCAATTTCCCTATCTTAATGTCTCTTTCTCTCTAGTAAACAACAGGGTCTTAAACTTATGTGTGTTTGTCAGGGGCTAATTTTAATTGACATTTTCCAAGAAGACACTGGTGTAACATATGGCGGCTGACCACATGCGTCTCAGCATAATCTGTTTGGACATTTTTAGGTCTTGTTTTCACATTGCTCCATGTTCTCCAGTCTGTCTTGTTTTTCTTTCTGTCTCCTGTCCTGTTTGACAATGTTTATACAATCAACCAGAATGTCAAGGACATAGGTAATCATTCTCAAAGAAGTGGACTCTTAGTTATGGGACAGAAGGCTTGCAAAATAAATTGGAATCAGGGCCCAGATGGCAGTGTACCTAGTTAAGCACACATAGTATGAAATGCAAGGACCTATGCAAAGATCTGGGTTCGATCTCCCACTCCCCACTTGCAGGGAGGACACTTCACAAGGGTCAAGCGGGTCTTCAAGTATGTATCTTTGTCTGTCTATCTATCTATCTATCTATCTATCATCTATCTATCATCTATCTATCTATCTATCTATCTATCTATCTATCTATCTATCTATCTATCTATCTGTTGGGTAGTATGCCAGCTCCACCTTGCTTAAAGCCTCTGTCTCTAATCCTGCTTAACTAAGCACTGCCATGCCTGCAGGGCATTGGTTTAATCCCACTTAAAGCTGTGGTCTATTTACATAAACCACTGTTAACTAAGCACTACCCTGCTTCCAGGGTATTGGTTTAATCCCAGTGGTTCATGATGTCTTTTTGCTCGTCCCCTCTTGTAGTCACCCTGATTTCCACCAGTCTCTTTTTGCTTCACCCTCTCTATGTCACATCCTGTTTCCACCCTACTTGGCGAGTATATATACAGCTGCTCTTCTGTTTTAACACACTTGGGATTGCTTTCCGGCTCCGAGAGTTCCAGAGTCTATCTTCTGTGACGCTAGCTCTACATGAGTTCCTGATCCCTCTCCCACGCAGCAGCCTAGGTTGGCTCCAGTTGAGTTCTCTCCAACCCAGAGAGCACTTGTTCTGGAAGAAGCACCCTCAGGCTATCCCAGCATCTATCTATCTATCTATCTATCTATCTATCTATCTATCTATCTATCTATCATCTATCTATCTATCTATCTATCTATCATCTATCATCTATCATCCATCCATCCATCATCAATTTATAAGTTGGGAAGCTCTCTCCAACTCTCTCCCTCTATCTTTATCTCTATTTCTTTCGGTCACTCATCTTCTAGCAAAAAAGAAAGGAAAACAAGAGGGTTGGGCAGTGTGTCAGATAGTGACACATACATTATGATGTGAGGACCTGTTTTCTTTTTTTCTTTTTTTATTTATAAAAAGGAAACACTGACAAAACCATTGGATAAGAGGGGTACAGCTTCACATAATTCCCACCACCAGAACTCTGTAACCCATCCCCTCCCCTGATAACTTACCTATTCTTTATCCCTCTGTGAGTATGGACCCGAGGTCATTGTGGGATGCAGAAGGTGGAAGGTCTGGCTTCTGTAATTGCTTCCCTGCTGAACATGGGCACTTACAGGTTGATCCATACTCCCAGCCTGTCTCTCTCTTTCCCTAGTGGGGAAGGGCTCTGGGAAGTGGAGCTCCAGGACACATTGGTGGGGTTGTCTGTCTAGGGAAGTCTGGTCAGCATCATGCTGGAACATGGTGCTTGACAAGAGCATCTGGAACCTGGTGGTTGACAGGAGAGTTAACATACAAACCCAAACAAATTGTTGACCAGTCATGGACTTAAGGGCTGAAATAGTGCAGATGAAGAGTTGGGAGGGTGGGGAGGGGACCTGCTTTCAACTAGTTCTCCAACTAGAGAGGGGAAGCTCTCAGAGCAGTAGAGCTATGATATAGGTATCTCTTATTTCTCACCCTCTACCAAAGGAAAAGGAAAAAGGGAAAAAAAAAACCAGGAATAGTAAAGTTGTCATGCAGGCAACAAGTCCCAGGATTAATCTTAATTCCTTTTATTTTCAGTTTTCTGGTGACCAAAGATGTTGAAAATCTTTTTATTTTGGTGGTTATCTCTACTTTGCCATTATTGTTAAAATATCTGCCCAAATCTTTTGTTCATTTCTCAACTTTTCTTTTTGAATTTCAGGAATTCTTTGTGTATTTGAGATCTCAGTCCTTTATTTGTGTCTCATAAGTATTTTCTCCCCAAATGCTTTGTCTTTAATAGTCACCAATTCAACGTGTGTTATTAATCCTGAAAAAAAATTGATTTATTCTGGAGGTCTTGTTGAATTGGAGCACCAGTTATTAATCCTTAAGAATCTTTAAGGAAAAAAAAAGATGAAAATGTAATATAGATAGTAAAACCATGTTATTTCTGCCAAAGTTTCTTCCAAATTACTTTCAGGAAAATACTAGTCCAGTGAGGATTAGAAGAATTCTCATATAAAATAAATTTTTGAAGGGTAAGATAAACACTGCTGAACAAGTCTCTTATTTCCAGATCTTCTCAGAAATTTTCTTCTTTTATCCACTGTGATGTAGAAAGGGGGCTGGGGGGCTTTGGGGGGGCTGGGGGATGACACACCTGGTTTAGTGCACATGTTATAATGCACAAGAACCCAGGTTTGAGCTCCTGGTCCCCACCTGCAGGGGGAAAGCTTTGTGAGTGGTGAAACAGTGCTGCAGATATCTCTCTGTATCTCCCCCTTCCCTCTCAATTTCTTACTCTTTCTATCCAATAAATAAATAAAATGAAAAACAAAAGAGGGTGGTGGTATATGACTTTTCCCAAAGCTTTTAAAACGGGGGCCTTTAATTGGAGGTGTGTCTAGAAGCAGTTAATAAGGTTTATTACTCCGAGTTCTTCAGAGAAAAAGAATCAATAGAATGTTTATTTCTATGACAAGGTCTATATTTATTTCCATGTCCACATCAGTATGAAAATCTATATAGAAAGCTAGATCTATGTAGTATAGGGCTAGACTCTCACAGCTATGGAGGCCAAGGAAGTCCTTTCTTTGCCATTCACAGGCTAAAGACCCCAGAAAGACAGAGGTGTGATTTGGAGCCTGAGAACCAAAATAACAGTATGGGGAAGGGGGTGCAGGTGGTGGTGCACCTGGTTACAGTGCACAAGGGCCAAGGTTCTATTCCCCGGTCCCACCTGCAGGAGGAAAGCTTCACAAGTGGTAGAGCAGAGCTACAGGTGTCTCTCTGTCTCTTTCCTTCCCTCTCAATTTCTTGCTCTTTATAATAAAAATATTTAAAAAAACAGTATATGCTAACAGCAGGATTCTCTTTTCCTTTCCCTTTCTCTCACTCTTTCCTTCTCTCATCCTTTAATTTATTTACTTTATTATGTTGGATAGAGTCAGAATTTGAGAAGGAAGGGCAGAAAGATAGATAGAGAGGGACATCTGCATCATTGCTTCACCACTTGTGAAACTCCTCCCCTGTATGTTGGGACCTGGCTCTTGAACAGGATTCCCTGAGCACATTATAATGTATATGCTATACCAGATGTACTACCACCTGGCTCTGGACCCTTCCTTCCTTCCTCCCTCCCTCCCTCCCTTCCTCCTTCCCTTCCTTCCTTCCTTTCTTACTTCCTTCCTTTCATCTTTTCCCTTCCTTCCTTCCTTTCCTTTCCTTTCCTCTCTCCCTTTCTCTCTCTCTCTCTCGCTCACTCTCTCATTCTCACTTTCGCTCTCCATCATAGCAGAGGCAGAGTCTTTCCCTAAGCTTGTTTTTCCTACACCAGTATAGTGTCTTGACTACTAGGAGTTTTTAAAAAACTGTGACAAAGGATATTGATTCCATATGTTCTGTTTTGTTTTACTCACTTGCGTGGCCTTGCTACTTATTTTGATTGGAAAAATAAAAGGAAACCCAGATGACAACATGAGGGAAAAAGACTAAATCAAAGGGACACTTGGGCACCTCCCCTTTTAGTATAATAGCTGGACACAGTAGCTTGGACAGGAGTGGAGCCAGTACAGTCACCTTTTTAAAAAAATTTTTTTGGTTACTATTTTTTCATGGACTGGGGAAATTGGCTAACTGGTAGTGATTAAACTGCTTCAATTCTTGCTTCAGTTGCTATGGTAATTCCTGAGGTTGGTGAGTGCAATTGTTGTAAAGGTATTTAGTACAGTGTTGCTTGTACTCAAGACACAACAGCTGAGGAACAATAGAGCATAAAAAAAGAAACAACATAAATAATAAAAAAAGGGTAGATCAAAAACAAATAAAACTGCTACTCCAATAAATGAAGACAAGAGCCCAGAATAAACTACAAATCAGCCAGAAGTAACCATAGATAAGAAAAGTATGCAAGCAATAATAAACTTATTAATCACAGAAATGAAAAAGACATTGGAGGAAAGGAATGGCAGTATTGGGGAAACAACAGTTGAGACCCCCAAGGAAAATACTTATTATCTTGAGGCAATTAGAGAACTGAAAGCTGAAATAGCTGTAATGAAGAAAGAAGCTGAGGCAAGGGAAAGCAGACTAACAGAAGTAGAAAACAGAATTAGTCAGATAGAGGATGAGTTAGAGAAAGCGAAGAAAGAGGTGAAAGAGCTTAAAAAGAGATTGAGAGACACTGAAGACAACAACAGAGACCTATGGGATGATCTCAAAAGAAGTAACATTCATATAATTGGCCTGCCAGAGGAAGAAAGAGAGGAAGGGGAAGCAAACATTCTAGAGGCAATAATAGAAGAAAACTTCCCAGACCTGAATAACAGAAAGGACATCAAGATTCAAGAGGCCCAGAGAGTACCAAACAGAATCAACCCAGACTTGAAGACACCAAGACACATCATAGTCACAATGAGAAGAAGTAAGGATAAAGAAAGGATCCTAAAGGCTGCAAGAGAGAAACAAAAAGTCACATACAAGGGAAAACCCATAAGATTATCTGCAGACTTTTCCACTCAAACTCTAAAAGCTAGAAGAGAATGGCAAGATATCTATCTAGCCCTGAATGAAAAAGGGTTTCAACCAAGGATAATATATCCTGCTAGATTTTCATTCAAACTAGATGGAGGGATCAAAACCTTCTTAGACAAACAACAGTTAAAGGAGGCAACCATCACCAAACCGGCTCTGAAAGAGGTTCTAAAAGACCTCTTATAAACAAGAAAATCACTATAATACTGGCAATATATCAGAGCAAACAAAAAAAATTTTTTTTGAACAATGGCACTACAATACATTAAATCCATAATATCAATAAATGTCAATGGCTTAAACTCACCCATCAAAAGGCACAGAGTTGGGGGATAGATCAGAAAACATAATCCAACCATATGCTGCTTGCAAGAATCCCATCTGTCACAACAAGATAAACACAAACTTAAAGTGAAAGGATGGAAAACTCTCATACAGGCTAACGGACCACAAAAAAGAGCAGGAACAGCCATTCTCATCTCAGACACGATAGATTTTAACTTAAATAAAGTAATAAAAGATAGGCAAGGACATTACATAGTGATTAGAGGATCAATCAGCCAAGAAGACTTAACAATCATTAACGTCTATGCACCCAATGAGGGACCATCTAAATACATCAAGCACTTACTGAAAGAATTTCAAAAATACATCAATAGTAATACAATAATAGTGTGAGACTTCAATACCCCACTCTCACACTTAGACAGAACAACAAAGCAGAGAACCAACAAAGATACAAGAGAATTGAATGAAGAGATTGACAGACTAGACCTCTTGGACATTTTCAGAGTCGTTTACCCCAAAAAACTGGAATACACCTTCTTTTCAAATCCACATAACACATACTCAAGGATAGACCACATGTTAGGCCACAAAGACAGCATCAATAAATTCAACAACATTGAAATCATCCCAAGTATCTTCTTAGACCACAGTGGAGTAAAACTAACATTTAACAACAAACAGAAAATTATTAAAAGTCACAGAATTTGGAAACTAAACAACATACTCCTTAAGAACCACTGGGTCAGAGATTCACCCAAGCAGGAAATTCAAATGTTCCTGGAAACTAATGAAAATGAAGACACAACCTATCAAAATATTTGGGACACAGCTAAAGCAGTACTGAGAGGGAAACTTATAGCCATACAATCACATATTAAACACCAAGAAGAAGCTCAAATGAACGACCTTACTGCACACCTCAAGGACTTAGAGGAAGAGGAACAAAGGAACCCTAAAGCATCCAGAAGGACAGAAATCACTAAAGTTAGAGCAGAAATAAACAACATCGAAAATAAAAGAACCAAACAAAAGATCAATGAAGCCAAATGTTGGTTCTCTGAAAGATTAAACAAAACTGATAAACCCCTAGCCAGACTCACCAAACAAAAAAGAGAGAAGACTCAAATTAATAGAATTGTAAATGATGGAGGAGATATCACAACTGACACCACAGAAATCCAGAAAATCCTGCGAAACTTCTATAAAGAACTATACAACACCAAGCTAGAGAATCTGGAAGAAATGGAACAATTCCTAGAAACCTATGCCCTTCCATAAATGAACCAAGAAGAAAATCTAAATGCACCAATAACAGACAAAGAAATCGAAACCATTAGTAAGAACCTCCCCAACAACAAAAGTCCTGGACCAGATGACTTCACAAATGAATTCTACAAAACTTTCAGGAAACATTTATTAGCCATACTTCTTAAGCTTTTCCATAAGATTGAAGAAACAGGAATACTCCCTTTCACCTTCTATGAAGCCGACATCACCCTGATACCAAAAGCTGATAGGGACAGAACAAAAAAGGAAAACTACAGACCAATATCTCTGATGAACATAGACGCCAAAATTTTTTTTTTTTTTTGTAATTCTTTTTTTTATTATTATTTATGTTATTTATTCCCTTTTGTTGCCCTTGTTGTTTTATTGTTGTAGTTATTATTGTTGTTGTCATCGTTGTTGGATAGGACAGAGAGAAATGGAGACAGGAGGGGAAGACAGAGAGGAGGAGAGAAAGATAGACACCTGCAGACCTGCTTCACCGCCTGTGAAGTGACTCCCCTGCAGGTGGGGAGCCGGGGCTCGAACCGGGATCCCTATGCCAGTCCTTATGCTTTGCGCCACCTGCGCTTAACCCGCTGCGCTACAGCCCGACTCCCGAGACGCCAAAATTTTAGACAAGATCTTGGCCAACCGGATACAGCAAAATATCAAAAAGATTGTTCATCGTGACCAAGTGGGATTTATCCCAGGAATGCAAGGTTGGTTCAACATCCGTTAGTCAATCAATGTCATTCACCACATCAATAAAAGCAAATCCAAAAACCACATGATTATCTCAATAGATGCAGAGAAAGCCTTTGACAAAATCCAACATCCATTCATGTTCAAAACTCTACAAAAACTGGGAATAGATGGGAAATTCCTCAAGATAGTGGAGTCTATATATAGCAAACCCACAGCCAACATCATACTCAATGAACAGAAGCTGAAAGGATTCCCCCTCAGACTGCCTGGGGACTGCCAGGATAGCCTTAGGGTGCTTCTTCCTAAGCTAGTGCTCTCTGGGTTGGAGAGAACTCAACTGGAGCTGATCTAGGTTGCTGTGTGGGAGAGGGATCAGGAACTCGTGCTGCACTAACTTCGCAGGAGATACACTCTGGAACTCTTGGAGCCGGAAAGCAATTTCCAAGTGTCTTTAATCAGAAGAGCAGCTGTATTTAAACTCTCCAAGTAGGGTGGAAACAGGATGTAACGTAGAGAGGGTGGAGCGAAAAGTGACTGGTGGAAGATCAGGGTGTGACAAGGAGAGGATCAGGGTGTGACAGGGAGAGGGGGCAGAGCAGGTAAGAATTCTACCACTGAACCACCAATGCCCTGGAGGATAGGTGATGCTTTATGTAATTGTAAAAGTGATTTATGTAAATAGACCAAAGCTTTGAATGGGATCAAACTAATTTCATACAGACATACTGGTGTTTAAACCAGGGGGAGCTGGCATACTATCCAACATCTCCCCATTTCTTTTTAACTATCTGCCATAGTATTAGGAATGCAGGGTACTTTGTGAGGCAGGCAGACTGATAAGAGGCACATGTTTTGGGGTTCTACTGTCCCTCCTTGCTCAACCTCTCCGAAGAGAGAGACACTAACAGGATTGACACACCCCTCAGGCTCAAGCCCTTCCAAGCTCAACCATATCCTCACAATTTCCCAACATCTCCCTCTTACTTAATGGCCATATATAACTGGGTCAATGTCTGTAAAAGGCTTCATCTCTGTCAGGGGAATAGCAGTGTAGGGGTGAACAGAAACCTGTTGGGAAGAAAGCAGAATGATAGCGCGCAAGTGTCTTCAAAAAGAACTAGCACAAGACAGGGAGGGATAAGTAAGAGTAGCAAGAGTAGCAAGGGACAGAGTGAACCTGATGGGTGGAGGAGTGGGGGCCTGATAAGCCGAGGGGCTAGAGGGGTAATCTGGCATTGCAAAATCCCGAGTGAGCTGGTGGAAAGTTCTATGAACTGCTACAGTCATTCTTCAAGAAGTCCAGCAGTATAAAGGGAGTGTCCATCAAGTTCTATAGAAGCATCAGTCCAATGTCAATGGCAAGGAAATAAATACCACACGTCTATCTTGATGGAGGAGGACAGCCACTGGAACTTTCTTCTCTGTAGAGAATGACCTGGAACTGCCAAAACATGATGGGCGAAACAGAAGCAGGAAGAGCAGACACCGATGGGTGAGAGAAAGGCAGTAGGAAAGTCTTGTCCTTTGGAGTCTGTGAATCAGGTTCTCCAGATCATGTCAGGTCACATCATGGGTTTTGGGGGATGGCTGTAATTGTGGGTGATGTCAGAGGTCAGGGGTCCAAGATGGATTTCTGGGGATTCTATATGAGCAGATGCTTCTTTATGTGAAGGCTTGTCATAGCTGTAGTCAATTACTTATGAAAAAACTTTGTAACAAATTAGAAGTTTACTACAATTGATAACTCAATGATTATAATTGGTTTAGGTATCTTTATACTTTCATGTAAAGGTCATTTCATGTGACCTCATGTAGCAGTCTCTATATAGCAAAATTTTCATACCAAATTTAAGTTACATATATTGATTCTTAACCATTTTTACATTGGGTTTTTAAGCAAACTCAGGTTACTAGAGAGTTAACACATTTTAGTGACAATTTTTTTTTGTACATTTACAATGCCAAATTTATTGTGGATTAATTTCCACAAGATAGCTTACAGGACCTTTTTGGGGGCCCACCAAAATGTCCTGTATAGAGGATTTGTATTTTAACTTAGGAGATGATGAATTGTCACATTGAATATTTAGAGTTTTACCTTAAACACTCAGTTACTTTAATGAATTGATTTTACCTCTCCTGGTAAGAATGTAGCTTCAAAGTTACACTTTAACCATTAAGTTAATGTTTACCAAACTTGAAACACACATATTAAACATATAGTTTATAACACACAGGAGGAGAAAAACTTGTAACTAAGATATATCATTTCAAATGGGAATTTAGATCTACTGTCATAGTTGAACCATCTTTACTCACACAGTTTAAGACTAAACATTTCATATTTATAACAAGACTTAAAAAAGAAATCAAAAAGGGGAATGAATAATTTTTGGACTGTTTCTGGACGTCTCCAGAAACCATGGCTGCGTCCAGCCGTTTTATATAAAATCAGTTAACGTTCAGAGTACTCTGAGCACAATGGGTCGTACAAAAAATTTTGGTCACTCTACTCACTCAATTTTTTTTTAACTCACTCACTCACTCACAAAACACAACTGGCCAGTCATAGCATAAGACATTTGGGGGTGGGGGGGAGGAAGAGTTCTGTGAATCAGATTTTTTTAGATTCTGCCATGTTGTATTATGGATCCTGGGGTGCATCCTGCAGCCAGTCCTCTTGCAGCCAGTCTTCTTGCAGTGTTTCTTGTTCTTCAGGGATATCAGCGCTATTATGTGGGTATTGCCGGACATGGCGGGCAGGAACCCAAACAGGCTTGGAGTAATTTTGTGGAAAAATGCATGTGAAACCCCTCCCCATAGTCAACAAGGGGTCAGGTACTTTCCAAATTTTATCAAGTGGGTCTTTCCATTTGACTTTAATAGCTGGGAGGGTGGGTGGTGTTTGCCAATGAAGAATAATAGGAGGTTGGTCTGAGTTTTTGTAAATATTAAAGAGATTTAATGTAGTTAAGGCTTTTGCCAGCTGGATATTGGGGGGTACATTTCCCCTTTTTCTTTATTTAATTGAGCCTTAAGAGTTTGATGGGCCCTCTCAACAATGCCTTGTCCCTGTGGATTATATGGAATGCCTGTAGTATGAGTAATGTTCCAGAGGGAACAAAAATCTTTAAATTGTTTGCTGGTAAAAGCAGGTCCACTATCCGTTTTAAGTTGAAGAGGTAAGCCCATTACAACAAAACAGGAGAGCATATGGCTTGTAAGATTTTTTGAGTTTTCTCCAGTCTGAACTGTAGCCCACATAAACTTAGAGAAGGTATCAATTGAGAAGAACACATATTTTTGTTTGCCAAAGTTGGGTATGTGGGTAACATCAATTTGCCAAAGAGCGTTGGCTTTTAAACCTCGAGGGTTAACCCCCAGAGTTTGAATAGCAGGTGTTTTGATTAGACCTGCACAGGAAGAACATGTAGCAAGAATACGTTTTAACTGTGGCAGAGGAATATCAGGAAATCGATTTCGAAGACCTTTAAGATTAACATGGGTTAGGGAGTGAAAGTCAGCAGGATTAGAGACAGAGGCTAGGAGAATTCCTGTGGAGGTGAGGTGGTTGGCTGCAACATTCCCTTCGGACAGGGGACCAGGAAGAGGGCTGTGGGAACGTAGGTGCTGAACATACAGTGGTTGGGTTCGAGAACAGAGCATCGAGGCAATTTGAATTAAAAGAGGAGAAAGTGGGTTGTCATCAATTCTTACATAAGATTGAGCAAGCCATGGAAGTAAGTTAACAGTATACACACTGTCAGAAAAAAGGTTGAAGGATTCTGGTACAGCTTTTATGCAAGGAAAATAGCATAAAGTTCTTTGTACTGAGGGGAATTATCAGGAAGCTCAGTAAAGAGAGGTTTGGGGTATTGCTGGTCTGGATAATATATAAGGGCAGCAGCTCCCTTTTTTCCACCATCAGTGATCACTGTAGGAGCAGAGGGGATGGGATCTCGAGAGAAAAGTTAGGTACTAGTAGAGGAAACAGAGGTAAAGAAGCTATCAAATTATTAGAGGGAAAATGATTATCTAGTTGTCCTGGAAAACCCATTAAATTTATGGCAAAACGAGATTGGTGGCATATGAGCCATTCTGTATCTGTGAGAGAAAAGGGAAGAATGATTATATCTGGTTCCCTTCCTAAGACCTGAACCGATCTTTTTCTTCCTTGGCGAACCATAAGTGCTAAGGCATCAATCTCGGTAAGGACTCTTGGAGCTCCACCTACTGGCGTATGAAGCCATTCGAGAACGCCATGTTTCTGCCACAATGCCCCCACTACCTTGGGGGTAGAGTTAAAGATTAGAAGATTTATTGGAGAGGAGGGGGGAGAACCAAATGAGGTACATGTCCTGGAGAGCTTGGTTAACTTTTTCCAGTGCCAAGGAGGCTTTGGGGGTTAACATACGCTTTGAGGAGGGCTGTTTGTTTCCTTTTAACAGATCGAACTGTGGTTGCAGGCAGCTCGTAGGCAGATAAAGATACTGCCTAAGCCAATTCAAATTTCCAAGAAAACTTTGTAAAGAAGCAAGAGTGATATTAGAAGGAAAAGTAACACAAGGTTTTAAAGGAATAATCTGCATTAGGGAGATCTCTGAGCCTAAGAAAGATATTGGAGGAATTAGCTGTATCTTCTCAGGAGGTACATTAAGTCCACTCCTCTTTAATGCAGGAATGAGAAAATCACGTAGGGCAGAGAGATCTGTATCTAATTCTCCCCATATTAACATGTCATCCATATAATGAAAAACCTTAAGACCCTTAGGAATATATGGGAAAAGGGCAGAATTAACAGCCTCTTGACAAATAGTAGGACTATTAGCCATGCCCTGGGGAAGTACCACCAATTCAAATCTATTGGCAGGGCTGGCATTATTAATAGAAGGAACAGAGAAAGGAAAAGGTTTACAATCTTGTGGGTGTAAGGGAATAGAGAAAAAACAATCCTGTATATCAATGGCTATGATTGGAATTCCTGTGGGAGTCGCAGAAGCAAGAGGCAAACCCCCTTGGGGGGAGCCCCAAACCTGCATGGTTTTATTAACTGCACAAAGATCTTGGAGGATATTTTCCTGAGCACTTTTTAATCACAAAGACTGGAGTATTCCATGGGCTCTGAGAATGACGAATGTGTCCCAAAGACAACTGCTCTTGGACGAGTTCTTTTAAAATTTCTAGCTTCTCCCTAGGCAAAGGCCAGTGTTCCACCCAGACAGGCTCATTAGAAAGCCAATCTAAGTGGGGAGTTCTGTTACGAACAGTGGCAGTTAGTATTGGGGGTGCTGGTTGGGTCTAGCAGTCTCACAGGAGTGAGTGTGGTGTCCTGCAGAGGTGTCTGAGGATATCACTACATCTAAAGATTCCAGCAAGTCTCTTCCAAATAAATTGGTGCTTATATCAGCTATTAAAGGCTGAAAGCATCCAGTAGTCCCTTCTGGATCTTCCTACACAAGGGAATCTCGTGTGCGGAATGCCTGAGTCAATCCTCCAAAACCATGTAAGCATGGTCCTGGGAGGAGTTCCCAACTCTGGGGAACCTCTGCTTGTCTTAAGATTGTCTTATCTGCTCCCATGTCAATCAAACACTTAAAAGGAATATTACCAGTCTTTACTGTCATAGTTGGGTGATCCCTTTCTAAAACTGGGGTGGTCCATAAAATCTCAGGCTCTGAATCCGAGCTATTCTCTTGCTCCAGCCAGTTATTTCTATGCTGGAAGTTCCCACATACCGCGGGTTCCTCCTTCTGCTCACCCTCTGTTATTGTTACTTGGTGTGGTGGGTGTAGCAATGGATTGGGTCCCAAGCTGGGCTTCTGTTTGTGGAAGAAGGGCACAGCATCAAGCGGGCGACGTGCTTCCTTCCCTCTTGGGGGCGGGGCTAAGGGAAGCCCCAAACCTAGTTTAAATCCCTGTTTACATTTGACAGAGGCGTGCTGTTCCTATGGAACTTTGACCTACAATCTCTCCTCCAGTGAAATCCTTTCTGGCATCTGGGACAAGGAATTTGTGGTCTCTGATTCCCTGTCTGGAGGCGGGGTTGCCTTGACTGGAGGCGGGGTCACGGTCTATTTTCTGGACATTGGTTACGCCAATGCCCTTGGCGACAGCACTGAAAGCAAGCCCCTTTTTGCTTATGTAAGGTAGCTGCATAGGCCTGTAACATAGGTCCTTGAAAAGAGCTTGATATGAGATCCTGTGTAGCTATAATCCAAGTATCTGGGTGTTCATTTCTAAGAGTGATACAGGCCTGTCGAAAATGCGGAAGCATTCCATCCCAGACTATGGATCGCAGGAGGAGAAAACAAGCATCAGGATTATAAATCTTCCTTTCCAAACTCGACTGGACCCTGGCAATGAATTTAGCGAGGGATTTATCAGGTTCTTGTTGAAGGGAGAGAATGGGGGCTGAGGCCGCTCCCATGGGTGGTGTTAATCGCTCCCATGCTTTTAATGCACTCAGGCGTACCTAATCAAAATACCCCAGTGGAAACTTGGCTTCCACCTGTTGAATCCCTGTTTCTAATTGTCCTGTTCCAAACAATGCATCAAAATTCCCCTCTGGCTGATTTTGAATATTTTTGCGTGATTGTTTTAAACATTCATCGCGAAAGAATGCCTCCCATTGCAGGAAGAGGGGGCTTGGGAGCGTAGCGTGAGTTACATCCTTCCAATCTTGGGGAGTATTAAGGTTCTGAAGCAGGCCTTGTAAAATGGACCTGGTCCATGGGTCATGAATACCGTCATCCTTGATAGCCTGGCGTAGTTCCTTCAGTTCGGTGGCAGAATATGGATACCAGACCTGAGGTTTTTGTCTATTGGGGGCCACATTGACTGGAAATGTGTGGACTTGCTCTGATAAGTGTGTAGCAGTAGGAGGAGTCACCGAAGTGGAAGCTTCCGGTCAAGTGGCCGAAGAAGTGGTTTTGGAGGCTTAGGAGAATTCGGACTTGTGTCTGTCAAAACGGGGGTGGGCGAAGAAGTGGCTGTGGAGTCCAAAGGAGAATTCGGACACGTGTCTGCCAAAATAGGGGCCTCAGGGCAAGATGCCAAAATAGGGGCCTCAGGGCAAGATGCAGAGGAATTAGGGTGGGTCAGGATCACTACACGCCTTTGCTTCTTCTTGTTCTTAAGGTGCTGGGTAAAGTTCTATGATCACTTCCTTTATCTCTTGGACCTCCGCCTCTAGGTCCTTAAGCCTTTTGAGAGGTTGCCCTATATATTCCTTAAAAGCTGCTATGATGATCAACAGGATATAAGGTGCAGCCCCGAGAAAAATGTCCCAGATATATAAAAATTGTATACTGGAAAAATAAAGCAGAATTTGGAAAAGATTTTCCATGGTGGAGAGATCTCAGGAAAACAATAAGAAAGAAAAAAAATCACAGTGCCTTAATACAATATTGCAGATACCCAAAAGGTGTGTACTTATCTAGGATGTCTTCTTGTAAATCTGCTGCTTATGTGTCCCAGTTCCAGGTGCCAGATGCCGGGATAGCTTGAAGGTGCTTCTTCCTGAACTAGTGCTCTCTGGGTTGGAGAGAACTCAACTGGAGCTGATCTAGGCTGCTGTGTGGGAGAGGGATCAGGAACTCGTGCTGCACTAACTTCACAGGAGATACACTCTGGAACTCTCGGAGCCAGAAAGCAATTTCCAAGTGTCTTTAATCAGAAGAACAGCTGTTTTTATACTCTCCAAGTAGGGTGGAAACAGGATGTGACATGGAGAGGGTGGAGCGAAAAGTGACTGGTGGAAGATCAGGGTGTGACAAGGACAGGGGGTAGAGCAGGTGAGAATTCTACCACTGAACCACCAATGCCCTGGAGGGAAGGTGATGCTTTATGTAAATGTAAAAGTGATTTATGTGAATAGACCACAGCTTTGAATGGGATCAAACTAATCTCATACAGACATACTGGTGTTTAAGCCGGAGGGAGCTGGCATACTATCCAACAGGGGACTAGACAGGGCTGTCCACTGTCACCATTACTCTTCAACATAGTATTGGAAGTTCTTGCCATAGCAATCAGGCAAGAGAAAGGAATCAAAGGAATACATATTGGAAGGGAAGAAGTCAAGCTCTCACTATTTGCAGATAATATGATAGTTTACATAGATAAACCTAAAGAATCCAGCAGAAAAATACTGGAAGTTACAAGGCAATATAGCAAGGTATCAGGCTACAAAATCAATGTACAAAAATCAGTGGCATTTCTTCATGCAAACACTAAATCTGAAGAAGAAGATATCCAGAAATCACTCCCATTTAATGTTTCAGCAAAATCAATCAAACACCTAGGAATAAAGTTGACCAAAGAAGTGAAAGACTTATATACTGAAAACTATGAGTCGATACTCAAGGAACTAGAAACTGATACCAAGAAATGGAAAGATATCCCATGCTCATGGATTGGAAGAGTAAATATCATCAAAATGAATATTCTCCCCAGAGTCATATACAAATTTAATGCAATACCCATCAAAGTTCCACCAAGCTTCTTTAAGAGAATAGAACAAACACTACAATCATTTATCTGGAACATGAAAACACCTAGAATTTCCAAAACCATTTTAAGGAAAAGAAACAGAAATGGAGGCATCACACTCCCAAACCTTAAACTATATTATAAAGCCATCATTATCAAAACAGCATGGTACTGGAACAAAAATAGGCACACAGACCAGTGGAACAGAATTGAAAGCCCAGAAATAAATCCCCACATCTTCAGACATCTAAATTTGATAAGGGGGCCCAAAGGATTAAATGGAAAAAGGAAGCTCTCTTCAATAAATGGTGCTGGGAAAACTGGGTTGTAACATGCAGAAGAATGAAATTGAATCACTTAATCTCACCAGAAACAAAAATCAACTCCAAATGGATCAAAGACCTAGATGTCAATCAAACCAGAAACAATCAAATACTTAGAGGAAAAAGTCGGTAAAACAGTTTCCCACCTACACCTCAAGGGCATCTTTGAGGAATCAAACCCAATTGTAAAGAAGACTAAAGCAGAAACAAACCAATGGGACTACATCAAATTGAAAAGCTTCTGCACATCAAGAGAAACTATTAAACAAACAAAGAGACACCTCACAGAATGGGAGAAGATCTTCACATGCCATACATCAGACAAGAAACTAATCACCAAAATATATAAAGAGCTCAGCAAACTTAGCACCAAAAAAGCAAATGACCCCATCGAAAAATGGGCAGAGAATATGAACAAAACATTCACTACAGAAGAGATCCAAAAGGCTAACAAACATATGAAAAACTGCTCTAGGTCACTGATTGTCAGAGAAATGCAAATTAAGACAACACTAAGATACCACCTCACTCCTGTAAGAATGGCATACATCAAAAAGGACAGCAGCAACAAATGCTGGAGAGGTTGTGGGGACAGGCAACCCTTTGACATTTCTGGTGGGAATGTAAATTGGTCCAGCCTCTGTGGAGAGCAGTCTAGAAAACTCTCAGAAGGCTAGACATGGACCTTCCATATGATCCAGTAATTCCTCTCCGGGGTTATACCCCAAGGACTCCATAACACCCAACCAAAAAGAGGTGTGTAGTCCTATGTTCATAGCAGCACAATTCATAATAGCTAAAACCTGGAAGCAACCCAGGTGCCCAACAACAGATGAGTGGCTGAGAAAGCTGTGGTATATATACACAATGGAATACTATGCAGCTATCAAGAAAAATGAACCCACCTTCTCTGACCCATCTTGGACAGAGCTAGAAGGAATTATGTTAAGTGAGCTAAGTCAGAAAGATAAAGATGAGTATGGGATGATCCCACTCATCAACAGAAGTTGAGTAAGAAGATCTGAAAGGGAAACTAAAAGCAGGACCTGACCAAATTGTAAGTAGGGCATCAAAGTAAAAACCCTGTGGTGAGGGGTACACATGTAGCTTCTTGGGACAGTGGGGGGTGGGAGTGGGTGGGAGGGATGGGTCACAATCTTTTGGTGGTGGGAATGGTGTTTATGTACACTCCTAGTAAAATGTAGTCATATAAATCACTAGTTAATTGATATAAGAGGGGGAAAATTAATTATATGTCTCGAAGTTTTTCAAAACACAAACTGAATCTTTTCAATATATAGGCTGTGTAATTGATATGCAGACTCTCTCAAAAGCCTAGACCAAGTAGACCAGAAGCAACCAATAGCACAGCTATATACAAGATACTGGATACTGTACAGCAAACCCTAACAAAAGGACTTTTCAAAGTTAACCCAATTACCAAATAATGTGATGATAACATTAACTATCTATTGTCTTTTTGAACCCTAAGACAGCAGGAACCTCACATCTCCACTATAGAGCCTCTACTTCCCCTAGTCCTGGAACCTTGGATAGGGCCCACTTTCTCGTATGCCTCTCCCAATCCATATCAAATAATATTGCATCTGCCGATCACAACCTAACCAACACAACGATTGCCACCTCAACATGCTTCACTTCAGACTGTCCAGAGACTTCACATGTGGAATGACAACCCTTCAGCTTCATTACTCGGGTGAGACCTTTCCTTTCATAGTATACTCTAATTCCATCTCAGGTGGTTCATTTTCTAACAAAGTCCCAAAACCTAGGTATACACCAGTTTCTGTGAGAGAGAGCATATGTTCACACGTATCCGTAAACTACTGCAAAATATATACCTGAAAGCAGAAGTACACTAGAGTTTGCAGTGAGTACCCCCCTAACACTTCCTCTCCACTATTCCAAGCTTTGGGTCCATGATTGCTCAACAATTTGTTTGGCTTCGCATGTTAATTTTCTTTTCAGTCACCAGGTTCCAGATGTCATCAGGATGCCGGCCAGGCTTCCCTAGACTGAAGACCCCACCAATGTGTCCTGGAGCTCCGCTTCCCCAGAGACACACCTTACTAGGGAAAGAGAGAGGCAGACTGGGAGTATGGACTGACCAGTCAATGCCCATGTTCAGCGGGGAAGCAATTACAGAAGCCAGACCTTCTACCTTCTGCAACCCACAATGACCCTGGGTCCATGCTCCCAGAGGGATAGAGAACGGGAAAGCTATCAGGGGAGGGGGTGGGTTATGGAGATTGGGTGGTGGGAATTGTGTGGAATTATACCCCTCCTACCCTATAGTTTTGTTAATTAATCCTTTCTTAAATAAAAAATAAATAAAATAAAAAATAATAAAATAAATGATGCATTTAATTTTTTTAATCTTTATTTATTGGATAGAGACAGCCAGAAATTGAGAGGGAAGGGAAAATGGAGGAACTAAACAGAGAAACACCTGCAGCACTGCTTCACCATTTGCAAATCTTTCCCCATGCAGATGGAGGTCAAGGGCTTGAACCAAGATTGGTGCATTTTAACATGTGTGTTCAATCAGGTGCACCACCACCAGGGGCCAGGTGGTGGTACATCTGGTTGATAGCACATGTTACAATGTGCAAGTACCAGGATTCTAGTCCCCAGTTCCCACCTGTAGAGGGAAAGCTTTGCAAGAGGTGAAGCAGTGCTACAGGTGTCTCTCTATGTCTCTCCATCACTCCTTTCCCTCTCAATTTCTGGTTGTCTCTAACCAATAAATAAAGATAATAAAAAAGTTTTTAAAAGGCACTTTTTTAAAATTAGTGATTTAATATTTATTTTTTCCATATCTTTTGTTTATTTATTTATAAAAAGGAAACACTGAAAAAACCATAGGATAAGAGGGGTGCAACTCCAGATAATTCCCACCACCAGAACTCCGTATCCCAATCCCCTCCCTTGATAGCTTTCCTATTCTTTATCCCTCTGGGAGTATGGACCCAAGGTCATTGTGGGGTGCAGGAAGTGGAAGGTCTGGCTTCTGTAATACAGAGCTCTTTTTTCTTTTCTTTTTCTTATCATTCACTCCTGCATACATGCACAGGCACATGTCTATCCACACAATATTCCTTCCAGATTTACTCTCATACACTTCTGCTGTATCTCTTTCTTGAATAGAACTTTCTAACTATCTTATCATTTCTCTTGATGTGTTTCTTTTCCACTGGGCTTGAAGTTCTCATAAAGGTGGGAAAAGTTTAATTCATCTGGTTTCCTCAGGACTTTAGCCCCAGAACTGAAAAACACAAAACAAATAGAAGGCATTCAGTGGTGTTATTGACTCATATTAATAAATGACACTGTACTTTTTCTTAGTGACTAAAAGCTATAAAAAAGAAGCTTTATATTTGAAGGCTACGATTTCAGGGAGCAGATTGCTTTGCAGTTGTGTTGTCTGTCCTTTTAAAATCCATCTTCTTTTCTCCTCACTCCTTCCCTTGCCTCTTCATATGACTATTTTATGATCATATCAGTGTAATAGAAGTGTTCCTATTAACCTTGTGCTAGAGAAGTCTTCTTTAAAAAAAAAAAGTCATTACATGATGCAAACAATCTGACCTCACAAAGGGATTACTTCTTGAATGAAATTCTGCAGTTTGACACCTTGGCCTTTTACTTTATTGAAGTCATTTTTTTCCCCCCTCTGCAACCAAGCTTCTCAAAACACAATATGTTCAACTTGGATTGAGCTTTTTAAAAAATGTAATATTTAAAGCAGCAATGTATCTGACAGATCCCAGAAGTGAAATATGTCCCTTTCTTTTAGCAAGGAGCAGAAGGCAACATAAAGCAGCTGTAAGAATTAATTCACCGAGATAGCTGACATTTTCAAGTTGACTGCCTCTTAGAGAAAATGACGTCATCTTCCTGCAGCTTAATGACAGTCATCAGCCCGAGAGAGGACACATGCTAATAGTTTCATTGCTCACCTAGTTTTCTTTTTGTTTAGCCAGGGTGTCCTTGGATGCCCATAATCTGGCATTGTGCTCCCAGAATAATTTCTAAGAGGAACTGAAGTGCACAACTCAGTACATGATGTGGTTTTTTTCCTTGTCAGAAAAAAATGAGTTAATAGGATTCTGCTTTCTTCTCATGACTCATAAGTCCTGTTTGTTCATAAATAACCACAGTCCAATAGATTTTTCTTCCGAAGGTGTTTGAAGATGAGAAGGACCAATCTCCAGATGTTGACGCAGCTCTGAGAACAGATGGGAAGATGGGGTACAAATCTAGGGTTTTACCCTCAGTTGCACTCACATATACACATACCAAAAAACCAAAAAAAAACCCCAGTTAAACCTGGAACTTCTAGAATACTCAGTGGCGGTGACTTGGATTTATTTGGCTTTACTCCTGGACAAAATTAAAATTATTAGTTTTAAAGACCTTTATTTTATTTAAATGACTTTCTTTATTTACTAATGAGAGATAGGAGGTAAGAGAGAAAGAGAACCAGAGCATCATTCTGGTACATGCACTGCCAGGGCTTGAACTTAGGACTTCATGCTTAAGAAGCCAATGCCTTTGCCACTACACTACCTCCTAGCCTGCCTTCAAATAGGAAAGCTATCAAGGGAAGAGTTGGGATACGGAGTTCTGGTGGCAGGAATTGTATGGAATTGTACCCTTATTATTCTATGGTCTTATCAATGTTTCCATTTTGTAAATAAAAATAAAAAAAATAACACACATTTCTGTGAACTAGATTTGAAAATAGGAATAAGCCAACCAAGCCTGATGGAATGAGTCTAGCCAGTTCACCTACATCACCCTGGCAATGGTTTTTGATTCTAGTATCAAGTTGAATTTTGAGCAAAAGAGCTATAAAGTTTCCCAGGACTTTATGTTTTTGTCCCTCTGTGTTTGAGGACACCAGCATCAACTCTCTTGAGTGATTTATACAAGAGCACATTCTGAAATAGCCACCGGATCCCTTCTCAAGCAAGGATGTCTGGAAAATATTCCTTTGAGAATTCTGGACCAAATGGGTTGGCTAGAATCAGACAACAACAGCACAGATCTGGAAAGAAATCCATGGGTTGCAAGTTTATAAACATTGTAACTCAGAGCAGTTTTATGTACTGTGTTACTTGATTTTATACTTTGCCTGGGATTGAGTACTGCTGAGTTAATTCTTTACCAAATTTTAATATATATATATATATATATATATATATATATATATATATATATATATATATATATATATTTCTTTTCATAAAGAGAGAGAGAGAGACCATTCCACTATCCATGCAACTCCCATGGTGCTATCCATGGTGCTCCCAGAAGAGTGGCAGGACTTCTCTTATAATAGATAGCTTGTGTGTTTTACTCACAGGGTCAACTTTTGGATGCCCCATTGTAGTAGGTTTTTTTTTTTTTTTACAATTTCAAAACAATTCCATTCATGGAGACAATTATATGTATAAAGATACATAGTATTATGACTATTGCAGTTTTTTATATTTATTTATTTATTTTCCCTTTTGTTGCCCTTGTTGTTTTATGACTATTACAGTTTTAATAAACATTTACTATTATAGTTTTAACAAATGGATTTTTTTTGTTGTCAGTGCTGATAAATTCATAGATCCCAATGTATTCTCTTCTTCTGAATAAGACAAGGGTTTGAGTTTAATTAGCTGGGTGAAGTCTCCTCCAAGTCATTTAATTTTGTCTTTCAAGTCGTTATTTGCTTTTTTTCCCCCTTCATCAAATCATTTTATTGTGCTAATTCTTCTTCTTCTAGCATTTGCCCTTCTTCCGTAGCCAGTCAACAGCGTCAGGTTGAGCCTGATGTAAAGTTTGAGACCTCCTTTGAATCTGGAGAGGTGGCAGTCGTTGACTATGTGGGTCATAGTCTGTCTGTAGCCGCAGGGGCAGTTCGGGTCGTCTCTGGCTCCCCAGCGATGGAACATAGCGGCACAGTGGCGATGGTTGCTGGCTTTGAAAGTGACTGGGATCCATGTGGATTCAGTCGGCTAGGAAGGATCATCAGTTTCCCCAATGAATGGGTACTCATGGGATGCACCATGGGAAGGTCTATCCAATGCATCCCATTGTGCTCATAATGGCTCATAGTACAGTTCTTGACACATGAGTTTAATTTCTCATCTACCATGACAGGTGTCTGCAAGAAATTCTTTCCAGGGGCTGGGTGGTGGTGCATTTGATTGAGTGTACATATTACAGTGTTCAAGGATCAGAGTTGAAGCTCCTGGTCCACAACTGGGGAGGGGATGGGTAGTGGGGAGCATTGCTATAGGTGTCTTGCTGTCTCTCTTTCTTTACCACCATCATGACCACCACCACCAGCACCACCATTACTGCCACCCAGAGATCTTTGTTTTGGTGAGATCTTAAAGTAGCATTGATTGCTAAGGGTGCCCTCTTGTATAAATCACTCAAGAGAGTTGATAGTGTCATCAAACTCAGAGAGACAAAAACATAAAGTCCTGGCAAACTTTATAGCTCTTTTGCTTAAATCCCTTATAGTTTCCCTTCGCCTCCTAGTACTGTTGAAGATAGATATCTGGTACAAGAAGTTCACTTTCCACCTCGACAAATGCTTCAAATATGTAGACCAAATTGAGAGGAGGAACACCACTTGCTTCAAAATAGAAATGTTCCAGGTCATTTCAAAAGACTGGAACACTGGAGGCAGGCTGGTCACTTACCATCTTCAAGATCAGAGCAGTCTGGTTGATAATACAGTAAAAATGTAGGTCTTGCTTGATTCTCTAGAAATACATATTCAATACCTTTGAGAAATTAGGCGATTTATCAGCTTTGGATATGGTGTCTGTTAGCTTTGAGGAGTTGATTTAGTTATCATTTCTACATACCGACTCTGTCCTTATTGCCCAAGTTCTGGGGCCAGGACAAGAGAAGGTACTGCTTTTGCCTTCAAGGACATGTAACCCAAACGCTCTCTTACCCTATGAACACAAAAATAACTTATATTCTGTTATTACATCCCGACAATAATCCTGTGATTCGAGTGTTATTACTCATATACTTTTGCCTTGGGGCAAACTTTTCTCTTTTGTCTATATGTCACTCAGTTGTCTACAAAACAGGCAGGCTAGATTAGTTAAGATAACAGTAGTTAATATTTGTGGAGATTAATTCCTTTCCCAAATGTGTTAGAAGCATTGGCAAATTTAACATAGGAAGTATAGGCCTTTTTTTTTTTTTTTTTTTTTTACAGAAATACCCCAGAGCTGAGCAGCAAGCATGAGAGCTGGAACTCAAATCCTTTAGCTCTTAATCTGGTGCCTTCTCTAGAATCCCTTATAGTTTTTCTCCTGAAAGGTCAGCAGCATGTCAAACAGGGAAAATATATGGATTGTCCGCGGGAGGGGAGAGGGCATTACTGCTGGCTGCAGAATGCGGAACGTGCTCTGCTGGACTTGATGCTTTAGAGTTCACTGAGAGACTCTGTCTGACCAGGGGCAGAGGAAGCCAGCCCCCTTCAAGGATAACCCTCTAGCCCTATGCAGACTTGTTTTTATTCTTTATTTACCCCAATAGTTATTCTTGACTACTTTCCAAACAGGCGATTCTGTTTTCAATTGGTGAAATGACTGATAGAGTTTTAACTAATTAACCTAAGTCAGAGTTGATCATAAAGCAGAAAGAAAATCCAAAGGGTCCGCAGGGTCTGGGGGGTTAGGTGAGATAGCTCCTCAGTGAGTGTCCTATAGGTTTTGGAAATGAGGTCAGGGACATGGTGATATTCTTGGTGGTTCTTCGTCCTTCACTTTCTCCTCTTCCTCCTCCTTTCTTCTGCACTGACCTGGGTAGACTTTTCCAGAAAAAGGGAGATCTAGGGGGAGAAGGAAGGGCACCACAGTATTGACGCTTTCCCCAGTGCAGTGGGGACCTGAGTGGCATTCATGGCAAACCAGGTACCCTCTCAGCTGAGTCATCTTGCTGGTCCCCTTGGGTTTTCTTGTCATTACTTTTATGCTTTTGAATGAACATTCTATCTATCTAAGTCCCCCCATATTAACATAAATAAACCTTTAGGTGTTGGGTAGTGGTGCACCTGACAGAGCACACACGTTATCATGCACAGAGGTCAGGCTGAACCACACTCTACTCACCCATAGGAGGGAAGCTTCATGAACAGAGGAGCAGTATTGTAGATATCTCTTCTCTTTATCAGTCTCTCTCTCTCTGCTTTTCTTTTTTTTAAGTTTTTATCTATTTATTTATTCATTATTGAATAGGGAAAGAGAGAAATTGAAAGGGGAGGAGAAGATAGAGAGGGAAAGAGACAGAGAGACACCTGCAGCCCTGCTTCACCACTTGTGAAGCTTTCCTCCTGCAGGTGGGGACCAGGGGCCTTTGTGCACTGTAATGTGTGTACTTAACCAGGTGTGCTACCACCTGGCTCCAAGACAGACATCTGCAGACCTATTTCACTGATCTTGAAATGACCTTTGCTACAGTTGGAGAGCTAGGGCTTAAACCCAGGTCCTTGCATGGTGATATAGGAACTTAACTGGGTGAGCCACTGCTTGGCCTCTCTCTCTCTCTTAAAAAAAGTTAAAAAGAAAAATGGGGGAGTCGGGTAGTAGCTCAGTGGGTTAAGTGAATGTGGCACAAAGCGCAAGGACCGGCATAAGGATACTGGTTCGAGCCCCCAGCTCCCCACCTGCAGGGGAGTCGCTTCACAGGTGGTGAAGCAGGTCTGCAGGTGTCTCTCTTTCTCTCCCCCTCTCTGTCTTCCCCTTCTTTCTCCATTTCTCTCTGTCCTATACAACAATGACAACATCAACAAAAACAATAAAAACTACAACAATAAAACAATAGGGATCACAAAAGGAAATAAATAAATGTTAAAAAGAAAAAATGAATTTAAAAAGTAGGAGTCCTCATGCTGATGCCACGCCCCAGAGTTAACCTTGATGGGTACAAAGCAAATGAACATACTAAGGAGTCTATAAGTAAGATGAACAACCTTTCCTGTGGGTATTGGCATGAGAAGGAGAGAGCCAATGTTTCTGTGACTCAGATGAAAAAACAGGGACAAGTTGGGCTCTAATTGTCTTGTCAACATGGAAGAGCAGACATTCTAGAACTCAAGGAATGATGCAGAATGTCACCACTGTGGTGATCAAGTGGTCCACAGGTTCACACAATGCTCTTCTGAAGGTTCTTGCCTTGTGCTATTTTTTGGTCATGGTTAACTTGGAAATCCCACCACTTAGCAGAAGCATTCCTGTTCTTTATTAACATCTCCTGCCCTCTCCGTTTTTGTCTCTTCTTCCATTTTCTTTTTCTACTTTATAGGGGAGTAAGTGGTTTCTAGTATAGTTGTTAACACGTGGGTACAGTTTCACATCTCACTGAGATAGGTGGCTGCCAACACAGTCTCTCCCTTCAACCTAGGTTCTTTCCACCATCATGTCAAAGGACCCTTGAATTCCTCTACCCTGCCCCCTTCCCTCCTTCCCTAGAGTCTTTGCTTTGGTGCTTTTGGTTTCCCTTACTGCCCTTTCTTAAGTTCCACCTATGGGTATGGTCACCTGGTATTCATCCTTCTCTTTCTGGCTTATCTCACTCAACTTGATACCTTCAAGATCCATCTATAATGTGGCAAAGGAGATGACTTTACTATTTTAAACAGCTGCATACTATTCCATTGTAGATGTACGCCACAACTTTCTTAGTCAATCACCTTCCATTGGGCATCGGAATTATTTCCAAATTTGGACTATTACAAAATATAGGTCTCTTTGAATAAGCATGTCTGTCTCCTTTGGATCATCTCCAGGAGCGGAATTGCTGGGTGATAGTGTAGGTCCATTTCTAGTATTCTGATGAGTTTCTAGACTTTGTTTCCACAGGGGTTGTACCAATTTACATTCCCACCAGAAAAAAAAAGAGGAGACTGCATCTACCTTATACCTGTGCTTGCACGTTTCCTGAGAAATATTTTATTTTATTGTCTTTATTTATTTATTGGATAGAGACAGAAGTCAAGAGGGAGTGAGGAGATAGAGAGGGCGAGAGACAGGGACACACCTGCAGAACTATTTCACCACTTGTGAAGTTTTCCCCCTACAGGTGGGGACTGGGGGCTGAAACCTGGGTCCTTATGCATTGTAACGTGTGTTCAAGCAGGTGTACCACCAACCGGCCCCCTGAGAACCATTTTCTATAAACGAAATGTATGAGATCTATCCCACAAGAAGGAGAGGGGAAAAAAAGATACAACCTACTCAAACACAATACTCCTGTCCCTGAAGTATTATAGTCAGGAGTAGATAACACCTGTCTCTTTGCAGGGACAGGCAGAGCTTCTGAAACTCTGCTTTTTTCTCAGTCATACTAAGAATGTTGCTGCCTCATTTGACCAGTAAGCCCTTCCTTTCTTACTGATGAAAAGAATGAAAAGAGGTTTATGGTTACTGGGGTGAAAAGAAAGATGGCATAGCCTTCTCAGTCACCGATAAGCATCAGCTTTTGTTCATCTGCTCTGCTGGCACCTAAGTAAAGCCTCCATTTGTACATTGTTCTCCTTGAGCCAACATAAGGGAAAGTGAACCTGATCCATAGGCTCCTGTTACTGCCAGGCATCCCCTTCCATCAGAGGTGGGCTCTGGGTGACACAGTCTGCACATTCAGCAGCTAAAGGAAGAAGGACAGTCAACACCTGTGCTGGATATTGCTATATGCAATACCTAGACACCTTAGCTTTGGTCTGTGCATTGCTGTAATTTTTTTTTTCTTTTGTTAAGTAACAAGAAAGAGAATGTGGCTACTAAGTTGTATTACGGAAAGAAGTGCCTGGTGGGATGGAGATAATCCAATGGAAGTCAGGCTTCTATTTCAGCTTGTATTTAAACGTCTTCCTATTTCCCCCTTGTAACTTCTTTGCCACTCTCAGCATTCTGTCTAAAGCTGAATAGAACAGAGCTTAAGCCATTACAAAATAAAAGACTTTGGGCACAGGTTTGGCTGGGTTTAAGCAAGTGTGGAGTTGATTACATCTTGATAGAGCAACACGGTGTGGGATGATTTCAGTACAGCCTAATAGGCAATGGAGCAGAGATACCGGTTAGTCATTATGGCCATAGAGGAAAGCCTTTTAAACTAAGTTTACCAGAGCTCTGCTTCAGGGGTTCAGGCATAGCACATTCCTGGGGAGGAGAGCAGGGGCACAGAGAGCACACAGGAAAGAGAACTTGAGTTTGAAGGGACAGAGAGCCACCACCAGCAGGTTAGCACTTAAATCACTTGGTTTAAGTAAGTTGTCAGCCTGACGTCAACAGTATGTTAATTACATTCCTGTCCCATCAAGGCACCAGTTGGTGGCATTCAGTACTGCACACAGGCTACTTTTCATGCAAGAGAAACCAAGTTCATGCTCCGGGTCCGACCCGCAGGGGGTGGGGGGGGTAGGAGGTGGTGACGTTCCACAAGTGGTGGGACAATGCTGCAGGTGACCATCTTTCCCTATCTCTCTCTTTATCCCTCACCCTTTCTGACCCACTCAAAAGAAGTGTCCACAGAGAGAGAAGTTTTAAAGGCCCTGAGGCCCAGCAATAAGTGTGGCAGCAGATAAACAAACAAAATCTGCTTTATGGAGGCATAATTTATTTTATTTATTTATTAATGAAAAAGATAGGAGGAGAGAGAGAAAGAAAAACCAGATATCTTTCTGTTATTGTGCTGCCATGGGTTGAACTCAGGACCTCATACTTTATAGAGTCCAGTGCTTTATCTACTGCGCCACCTCCCGGACCACAGGAGACATAATTTACATACCATCAGATCCACCTGTTGAAAGTACCCAGTTTAATACCTATTTGGTTCATTGATCCATCTGTACAACTGTTATCATAATCTAATTTTAGGTAGTTTTTAATAACTCCACAAGGAACCTCAGGACTCATAAGCTCCCCTCCTCCCTTCTCTCCATCAACCTTAAGTAGCCACTAACTTATACTCTCTATATCATTCAATGATTTTTTTTCATGCAAGATCTGGCTTTTAGTGACCTAGTATGCTATTTTGAAGGCGTATTTCTTTTTTATTTTTTAAAATTTTTTATTTATGTTAATTTATTTATTGGGGAATTAATGTTTTACATTCAACAGTAAATACAATAGTTTGTACATGCATAACATTTCTCAGTTTTCCATACAACAATACAACCCCCACTAGATCCTCTGTCATCCTTCTTGGACCTGTATTCTCCCTCCCCACCTCCCATCCCAGAGTCTTTTACTTTGATGCAATATGCCAGTTCCAGTTCAGGTTCTACTTGTGTTTTCTCTTCTGATTTTGTTTTTCAACTTCTGCTAGAGGAGAGTGAGATCATCCCATTGAAGGCACTTTTCTGTTGTAGCGGTATTTATTTATTTTCATTATTGAATACTACTCCTTTGTAGGAAAGAAACATATCTTCCCTGTTCATCAAAGGATAGATAGCTGAAATTTTCTCTTTCTGTAGCTATTCTGAATAGAACCTTATGAACACAAGCATACGTGTTCTGTGTGTGTGTGTGTGTGTGTGTGTGTGTGTGTGTGTGTGTGTGTATGTGGTGGTGGTGGTAGGGCACATTCTTATTTCTTTGTGGAACTGACCTCAGAACAGAAGTTGGGTCCTATGATATAGTTTCTGTTATTGTTTTGAGGGGTCTCCTAACTTGTCTGCCAAAATGACAAATTCCTTTTACACATCCACAAGGAGTAGATGAAGGTGAGACTCATCTGTTCACACTTTCCTGCTGTGTGTGGGATTCTAAAGCTCCATGAAGTATTAAAAAGGTAACAGGCCTTTATTTTGACACTTCTTCAAGAAGTATCTTTGGTCCTTCCAAATACAACGTTCCTGTTGTCTAATGAGCAGGTAGTACCAGCCAAGGAAGGAAGAATACTAATTTCTTACTTGATAGGTAATAATCTTCCAGAACAACAGAGGGGTCTTCATAGTCCTGTGCACACATGTTCTTAAGTGCTAACAGTCTTTTCAAACGTCACCTTCTATGCGTTCTTGCTTTTGAGTGATTTCTCTCTGAGCCATTAATGCCTGCTTGAGGGACAAGTTCATGTTTGCATTTCAAGACCTACCTGTTAGTTCAGATAGATCCCAAATAACCCCCTTCTTCATTCATAGATGTCTTTAGGCCACAGTAGGAGCTAGTTTATTTAAACAGGCTAACGTTTAATCTTCACAGTGGTAATCTTACAGTCTATGAATTTTGGTGGCTCATTTGCTATAAGACTTTTTTTTCCCCCCTTTGTTGGGAGGTTAATTGCTTACAGTACAATTGTTGAGCCATGGAGTCAATATTTCCCTGTGACATGTATCCTAAAAACACTCTCACTCCCAACTTAGGGCCTTTTACTTTTAATAGCTTATTTACTTACTTATTTATTTGTGTATTTATTGAGAATTTGAGAGGGAAGGAGAAGATAGAGAAGGACAGACACTTGCAGGTGGGGATCAGGGACTTGAACCAGTTTCTTGGTGTATTGCAACATGTGCATTCGATCAAATCTACCAGTTATCCAGCCCCCAGGAATTTTTTTTTCTGACAAACATATGTGTAAAGCTATTACCTGTTTCTCTCCTCTCCTCCTTTCTCCTCCTCTTCTCTTCTCTTCCCCTCCCCCTCCCCCTCCCCTCCCCTTTCCCTCCCCCTCCCCTCCCTCTCCTCTCCTCTCCTCTCCTCTCTTCTCCTCTTCTCTCCTCTCATTTTCTTTTTTTGCCTCCAAGGTTATTGCTGGGAGTCAGTGCCAGTAGTACAAATCCACCACTCCTGGTGGCCATTTCCCCCCCTTTTTTAGATAGGACAGAGAGAAATTGAGAGATGAGGGGGACAAACACCTGCAGACATGCTTCACCACTTGTGAAGTGTCCCTGCTGCAGGTGTGTGTGTGTGGGGGGGCTGCAACCCAGGTCCTTGCACAGGTCCTTGACCTTAGCACTATGTGCCCTTAACCGGGTGTGCCACCGCTTGGCCCCTGTTTCTTTATTATCCTCAATTAAAGTGAAAGGGTTCTTCTGAACTAATTGCCTTTCCTGTTGTGGCTGTTGGTTGACATTCTGTATTTAATTTCAATACAGCGTGGGGCAGACCCATTAGGGATTCATGTAATCTGCATAGACCACTTTGGAGCATCCGCCATGATGAACAGCAAGCTTTCTCATTCTCCTGATACCATCGCCTCTGCCACTTGAAACCAAGGCTTCTCAAGATGTGTGTTGAAGGACAAGGCTTGATTTCAGGTTTCCCTTGGATCTGCTTCATCTCCATTCGCTGACCCTGGATTATGCAGATAATATACTGCTTCTAGTAATCAGTCCCTCTGTGTCAGACCTTGGCAGTCACGCTGCAGTAAAAACCATAGTTCAAACGCTGTTATCCCAGAAAGACTGCTTTCTTTCTAACTATCCCTCTAAGACATTCACGTTAGCTGAAAAGTACTGCTAAATCCTGTTCCCAGGTAGAGCTTCAAGGTTAACATGAAAACTGTTATCACTTGCTTTATGCTGCATAAAAAAATCTTTTTATCTTTGTAGCGATTCTTTTATTAGGAAAACATTGCTGTTTTTGGTTTTACACTTTTTTTTTTGTTTGTTTTTGTAGGAATCAAGTTGACTCTGGCTTGCTGGCAAGACAGCAAGTTGTGATTATTTATGCTCTGGTATGCATTTGTTTCCATCCAGAAAGATCAACAGTTAATTTGCCTTGATCAATTGTGACAACAAAAAGAATCCCTATCCCAGTAGCTTATGTTTCTAACAGCAGAGAAGCACAAGCCATTTTGATACTGTCCTGTGCATCCAGTGCAAGTAATTCCCCTAGTACTGGCTTTTAGCAGAAATTTATAATTGAATCAGAGGGGAAAAAAAAAACAACACTGGGAGCCAATATTGTGTCAGATTTATATCAAGTGCAATGTCATAAGCTTCATGGATGCTCACTTAGGCTTCGCAGAAGCACAAGAATTAATAGAGAACAGAAATGAGACCATGCAAAGCTCTATTCATTTTCTTGCCTCCCTCAGGTAGGAAGGGTGAATATGGACTAAATTAATGACTTAAAAAAAGCCCTCAAATCTCTTTGTAAATCAACAGTGGATGAGATGGGAGCCCTACTCTCAAATGTTTCAAATTTATTTTCACACTTCTTTCTCTTCAAGTATATAGATTTCACTATTGCATCTTATCTATTTATGGATATATAGACAACCTGATCATCTTATCTATTTTGATGTGCATGTATACACATATGCATATATAATATATATATCCTAATATAGAACTTTCAGAAATATACTAGGGAATTACTTTGTGCATATGTGAATATATACATGTTACATATATGTATCACTACTTAAGTGTAATCTTCCTAGCTCCTTTCTCAATCCTACATTTGTTCCATTTTTTTTTTTTTTGGTAGATATTACCAACATAAAAAAAAGGATAAGAGTGTGGCAAGATGAAAAGGCTGCTTTATGGCACATGGTTTCAAAGTTCAGGAAACCATCTTAAGAGGTTATAAAAGGATGACTGTGTTTCCCTCAGATCAGTGGCGACCCTACCATAACTGAAAACATGACAACTCGTTAAGAGAGCTGGTGTACTGACATGCATGCACTCCTGTCCTCATTATAACGTGGCCTAGGGGCTTGCAGCTAAACATTTTTCTAGAACATAATACGCTGTGTACTGTAACGAAGGTGTTTGAAATTGATTTGATTGTTATTTAGTGTAAGAGTCCCAGATCAAAGACTCTGGGAAGCCTCTACAGACACATGAGCCAGCATAGACAAAGGAAGGTTGCAGGATGGTCAGAATGCAAGTGGAGAGGTGTGGCGCATAGGCTGTGACAGGGATGTTATCAGGCATTTCTCTCTCTCTGTCTCTGTATCTCTCACTTCGACTCCCAGTCACCCTAATCTCACTTAAAACAGCCAGGTGGCTTGCGATGATTTTGAGGGTGATTTTGAAGACGATCACAAAACCTGGTTAAGTTTGCTTCTTGTTTCCTAGTATTTTTTTTAAAAAAATGTTTTTGCTATTATTATTAATTTTCATTGCTCCTTCACCATAGTCACAGGCAGCCTCCCCAGCTCATTTGTAGAATGAATCTTACTAAATGCCATTTAATCTTATTGCCATAGTTACAAACCAAGAAATCTTGAAGGCTGCTGAGGCTGAGTTGAAAATAGCTGACTTGATACAAGGAAGAGGACTAATTCTTATGCAAAGCTCCCCACTCCCATGTGATCTCAGGGCCCCAGAACAATGCAAAGTTTGATCCCTGGAAACACAACCTTCTAATGCCTTTTCACTCTCCAACACAGAACAACTGAGGGCTTGAATGAAATGTGTAAAAGCTCGAGATGAGGCTCTGCTTTGCCACCTGCTGTTTTAGCTTCTGTGTTATCATTGCTGTGAGCTCACTCACAGTCTGTTTGCCTTTATTTTTTTTTAACCACAGGCAGTGCTGATGACAAAAAAAAAAAAGAAAAAGAAAAATCTCTTGCAAAATATAAGCTAGAAAGCCTGTAAAGTTGAAACTTGAATTGCATTTTTGTGGAAAGATTAAGTTTAATTCACAATTTCAAAGAATCTCAAAGTAAGCACTCTGGTACAACATATGAAGGCTGACCATACGCTTCCTAGCACGCTCTTCTTATTTCTTGCTTTCATGATGCCATACATTTCCCAGGACATCCTGTGTGTCTTTCTTTCATTCTCATGTCTCCTTTGCACAACGTATAGCCAACCAACCAGAACACCAACCTTCATCATCTTCAAAGAAATGAGCCTGTTGGCCATGAGAACAAATGACTTACAAAATAAATCAGAAGCAAACAAACAAGAGGTGGAGACATGAAAAACCCCATGGTAAGCCAGCTATAGGATTTTGGGAGGGGGACAGTTGGGAGATAGCGCAGCGGGTTAAGCTCACACTGTGCAAAGCACAAGGACCGGTGTAAGGATCCTGGTTCAAGCCCCTGGTTCCCCAAAGGCAGGGGACTCTCTTGACAGGCGGTGAAGCATGTCAGCAGGTGTCTATCTTTCTCTCCCTCTCTCTGTCTTCCCCTCCTCTGTCCATTTCTCTCTGTCCTATTCAACAATGAAGACAGACACGAATAACTACAACAATAAAACAAGGGCAACAAAAGGGAAAGAAAGAAATAAAAGGTTTTTTTGATTGTTTTGTTTTGTTTCTTGCCTCCAGGGTTATCACTGGGGCTTGGTACCTACACCACGAATCTACTGCTCTTGGAGGCTGTTTTTTCCTTTTTGTTGCCTTCGTTGTTTTATCATTGTTGTGATTATTATTGTTGTTGTTACTGATGTTGTTGCTATTGGGTAGGACAGAGAGAAATTGAGAGATAGGGGAAGACAGAGAGGGGGAGAGAAAGGTAGACTCCTGCAGACCTGCTTCACCGCTTGTGAAGCGCCCCCCCCCCCCTGCAGGTCGGGAGCTGGGGACTCTAACTGGGATTTTTATGCGGTCCTTGAGCTTTGTGTCACGTGCGCTTAACCAGCTACCTACCGGTCTCGTAAGATTTTTAAATTTATATATATATATGCATACATACATACACACACAAGTTTTCTCTGTGTCTTTACAGTTGGCTTTTCTCTGCATTCTGTTCATTATAGCTCTCCATTCACTGTATTTGTAGTAAATAAGGTTTTACTCCTTTCTCCACTCTCCAACCCCCCAATATTGCTCAGTTCTGGCTTATTATGGTGGTTGGAGAGAGGGAGCACTGAATCTGGGACCTGCCGGTATAGCTTCATGGGCGGGAGAGAGACGACCAGGGATTCATGGCTGAGTAAGACGCATTTCAATCTTTATTGATGAGGAATGCAGTGCAAGCTATCTATCTAATCACAATCCTGTCCTATATATCTCCTGAGTCGGAAGTGTCAGGATAGAAGAGGATGGTAGGATAGGGGGAGGAGAGAAGGAAAAGCATGCTAAGCAGTGGGAATTAAATGGTGGAAAACAGGATGTGACTAGGAGAGGGGGCGGAGTGGAAAAAGAGCCCGGACCAGTGGGGATTAAACCAGTGCAGGCAAAACAATGATTATGTAAATAGACCATGGCATCAAGCAATGCAACAGAAGGGGTCTTAGAAGCAGAATTTAGAAGCAGACCAACAGAACCTCAAAGTCTCATGCATGAAAGTCTTTTGCATAACCATTAACCTATCTCTTTAGCCCTTCTTTCTACATTTTGTTGTGAATTCTTTCACAGACCCATATCCACCCTTCCCTGCTCACCTCAATTATCTCCTTGAATAACTACCTGCGATTGGCATTAGCTATCTATTAATTCATGCGGCATCAAACAAACTTGGATGTGTGTCAGCACATGTACTCCATGGGAGAAGCTCAGGACAGACTATATGAAGATGGTGGGGACAGCATATGAGGTGCAGCGGTTCTGGAGAGCACAAGCACTTTGGTGCACTGTGTTTGCACCTATGGGCCATGGGAACTGGGGTACAAGGATATTGCAGGAACACATAGGAAGAGGGAATTTGAGCACAAAAAATGATGTGCACTGTGGGAGCAGTTTGGGTAAGGTAGCCACACCTGGCACTTCCAGTTGGCCAATATACAGCCAACCAGAACACCAACCTTCATAATCTTCAAAGACATGGACCCAGGTGTGATGTGTGTAAGGATTAAGAGGAGAGGGTTTATACACAGAGGGGCCTTCCAGGGAACTTTGGCAGGGCCCTCCCTCAGATACCCATCCCAGAGTTTTCTTTTCTTTTTAATTTCACTCCTGCTTGAATCTTACCTCATACCTCAATGAAGGAAGATTTAGAAATTTCTAAATACCTATCACACATGTTCCCTCATAATTATTTTTTTTTACTTTTTAATTTAATTTTTTAAAGTAAATTAATTTATAAAATAAAAAATAGAAAATATCAATGAAATCATAGGAGAAGGGGGGGTAAAATTCCACACATTTCTCACCACCAGAGTTTTATATCCCATCCCATCCTCTGGAAGCATTCCTAGTCTTTATCTGTCTGGGTGTATGGACCCAGGATCATTATGGGGGGCAGAAGGTGGAAGGCCTGACTTCTGTAATTACTTCTCCATGCCTTATAATTCTTTTGAGGGAATTTCACATTGGACCCACTGTATTGGAATGGATCCTCCTCTTACAAAAAGAAACTGAGGTGTTCAAACCAAAAGCTCATTTTTGTAGGTATATGTATACCCAGGTGTGATATGTATATGGGGAGAGGGGCTGTGTGTAATGAGATAAACATGATAAGTGTCATTAGGAAGAGATATTTGCAAGTGACTTTGATAATCTGATAAGCAATCTGTTTATACAGTTTTTCTCAGGACCAGCAAAATAGCTCCCTCAGTAGGGCACATGCCTTCCTCTTGTGTGGAGCTCAAGTCTGCACCTTGGTGTCACATGAGAGGTGCTATGGCATCACAGGAAGCTGTGACTCTGTGATGTCTCCCCATTTTTTTCTCTCTCCCCACCCCACCACCTCACCCCTTCTCCTTGAGTGTAAAAGCTTCCAGGAACAATATTGCACATATGTGAGGCCCAGGTTCCACCAAAAAAAAAAAAAAAAATTGTTCTTTCTACAATACTGGTCTTTTAATCTGATACATAAAAGCTAAAGTTACATTCTGTGTGTCCTGGAAGTTGTAATAGGTGTGTAGCTTAGAAAGGAAGTGAAGGGGGCCCGGTGATGGCTCACCTGGTTGAGAGCACATGTTACAGTGTTTAAGGACCCGGTTCAAGCCCTTGATTCCCACATGCGAAGGGAAAGCTTTGCTAGTGATGAAGTAGTGCTGCAGGAGTCTGACTGTTTCTCTCCCTCTGTACTTCTCTCTTCTTCTTGATTTCTATTTATTTCTATCCAATAAATAGATAATAAAAAATTTTTTTAAATACTTTAAAAAGGAAGTGAAGGTGGGGCCTTAGTAAATAAAAACAAAAGGGCATCTGCTTCCACATGGGGCCAGTCATCTGTCCATCTTTCCCTGTGAATGGCCCACATGCTTTTATAGTGCATGCCTTTTCATTTTCTTGATTAAAAGTTAGAAATATCTGGGAGAATAAAAAAAAAAAGAAAGAAGCCTATGAGTAATCATACATAGCTAGAGTAAGGGTAGGATAACCTTTAACAGTGGAATAAAATATCACTCATTTGAGTCTTATAAATACAAAAATAATAAATAAATAAAAGAGAAGGAACAGGGAGTGGAGGAGGGGCAGGAGGAGGAGCCCCACAGGACATATACTCAATGGCTTACTACTCAGCAGACAAAAAGGATTATACTGTGTTCTTTAAGACAAAATTAATGGAACTGGCAGTGATTATGCTTTGTAAAATAAGTAAGGACGTGATGAACAACCACTATGATTTCATTCATATATATATATGGAATACAGAGAGTTGAAACATATGAACCTAGCCTGAGGTTCTGAGACCTCAGCTTCAATCTCTAGCAATAACCACTATAAGCCAGAGCTGAGCAGTGCTCTGGAAAAAGATAGATGAAAGAAAGAAAGAAAGAAAGAAAGAGGAAGAGAGAGAGGTAGAGAAAGAAAGAAGGTAGGAAAAAAAAAGGGAGAAAAAGAGGGGAAGAGGAAAGGGATAGAGAGAGGGAGGAAGGAAGGAAGGAAAGAAAGAAGGAAGGAAGACATTAACTTGGGAAAAAAGCATATATATATATATATATATATATATATATATATATATATATATAGTCACACACACACACTTTCAACTCATATCTATGAACTTGGGAGAGCCATGGTGATTGGTTATTACTGGAGGTGGAGGGAAAGGGGCAGAACTTTGGTGGTGGAAATGGGGTAGAATTATACCTGGGGCTGGGTGGTGATGCATCTGGTTGAGCACACATGTTATATCACACAAGGATCTGGGTTCAAGCCTCCTGTCCCCACCTGCAGTCAGAAAGCATCATGAGTGGTGAAGTAGTGCTACAGGTGTTTGTCTCTCTTCCTTTCTTTCTCCCTCTCCCCTTTGACTTCTGACTGTCTCTATCCAATAAATAAACAAAGATAATAAAGCAACAAAAAAGAATTACACCCTTATTATCTTATAAGAGTATACATCAGTACTGTTAAGTCACTAATAAAATATAATAATAATAATAACACATGTTACGTTTGGTGTGCTGTTGATTTCTTAGTATCTAGCTTTTATTATTCTTGGATTCTTCCAAACAATCAGATCGATTCCACTTGTCACTTTTTTCCTGTCTTTGGGCCGGTGAAACAAGAGAATGAGAGCTCTGAGATCTTTTCATCAGGCAGAGAAATCTTGCTGTTAATTCTCCTTTAATTTCTACCAGTTCAACCTGAACTTACCCAGTTTCAGTTAGGTCATTCAAGTACTGGCACACTGGACGATCATTATATGGTATTTAATTAAGGACTCACAAACAGACACACACAGTCACTTACTGATTCCCAGTGAACAGGAAGCACAGTAGCACTGAGAAAGTCAGCACAATGAATTCTCCAGAGCAGGAAGCCAGGAGGCTAGAGGCTGTCTAACTTTTGCTGCACAGCACTGACTGGCTGCTGGGCTGCTCTTGTGCAACCCTTTTTAGATGCAAATAATTCCCTGGAAGGCTTTGAGAGTTCCAGAGAAGGACTTGTTAAATATGGCAGGAAGAGAGACAACAAGAAGCCTTCTATAACCACCCCACTGAAGCAGTTGTGCCTGCAGACTAGGAACACACTTGTCTCATGAAAACCTAAGTAGGGGCTTTGAGATGTATATTTTCAAGGGTCTTTATTTTATTTTATTTGTTAAAGTTTGGGTAAAGTTGTGTTAATGAAAGATAATGGGCTTGTGTCTGGGCTTCCCTAGGCCTTTGTTTTATGTATGCAATTATGTGTTTACTTATTTACTTATATTACCTCTGGGGCTATTACTGAAGTGACAGATTCACTGTTCTTGGTGGCCATTTTTTGTTTGTTTGTTTGTTTTATTTTATTTCATAGGACACAGAAACATTCAATGGGAAATGGGAGGCCAAATTGGGGTGCACTTCATTAAGAACATTTTGTCAAAAGCAAGGACCTAGGTTCTAGACCCCCCCTGCTCCCCACCTATAGTGGAGATGCTTCAAGAGGGGTAAAGCAGGTCTGCAGGTGTCTTTCTTTCTCTCCCCCTATCTCCCTGTTGTCTTTCAATTTCTCTTTGTCCTATCTAATAAAAATTAGAAACAACAACAACATAACAGAAAAGTGGTTGCCAGGAACTGTGGATTTGTAATGCCAGTACTGAGCCCTAGCTATTACCCTGGTGGCAAACATAAAAAAGGAAGGAAGGAAGGAAGGGAGAGAGAGAGAGAGAGAGAGAGAGAGAGAGAATGAGAGAGAGAAAGGAGTAGATAGCATAATGGTGATGAAAAGAGACTTTCATACTAGAGGCTCTGAAATCCCAGGTTTAATCCCCTGTACCACCATAAGCCAGAGTTGACCAGTGCTCTGGTAAAAAAAACACATAAATAGATACATATAAAATCATTATGTAAAAAGAAAAGAAAAAAGAAAGGGAAGGGGGAAATAGAGACACACATAATACTATTTTACTGCTTCTGAAGCTTCCCTGATCCAGGTGGAGGGTGGGGACTTGAACTCAGCTCCTTGCCAATGGTAATGTGTGTGCTCAAGTGGGTGGGTGGGCCCTGCCCAGACCTTTCTCCAGACCTTTAAAATGTCACTCAAGTCCTCCAAAGTAGGATGGAGCATATGACACTATTTTCTTTGTCTTGATCATGGAATCTTACCTGCTTTAGTCCCTCAGGATTTTGTGGAGTGACTGTTGTTAGATGCAATTTGGCACAGTAGCAGATAGGTTTTATCCTGAGTGTCATATTTGGCCATTGGTAGAGACAGTCTGCACTTATTTTAGGAAGAACTTTGTGTCCTGGCTGTAATTAGAGGAAAGGAATGGGGCTATTGATGTGACATGGATCTATCATCCCTGTCCTGCTCTCCAGCCCTTTCTTGAATCAAACATCTCATATATATTTCTGCTGGGGAGGAAAAGAAATTCCTCCTACCCCTCTGTTTTGTGTGTTTGTTTTCTCCCTCAGTCAGGTCCAACAATAAAATCAATATTAGGTAGATGATGAGGAGAAAGAACAAACTTTTTTTTTTTTGAGACTTTTTTTTCCCTTTTGTTGCCCTTGTTGTTTTTATAGTTATTGTTGTTGTAGTCATTGTTAGACAGGACAGAGAGAAATGGAGATAGGAGGGGAAGACAGAGAGGGAGAGAGAAAGATAGACACCTACAGACTTGCTTCATCGCCTGTGAAGCGACACCCCTGCAGGTGGGGAGCTGGGGGCTCAAACTGGGATCCTTACACTGGTCCTTATGCTTCACACCACGTCACTTAACCCGCTGCACTACCACCCAACTCCCCTTATTGCTTTATTTTAAGAATGTATATAGGAATGTGTTTAGTTACAGGGCAGGGAAATAAGAGCATCTCTATGGAAAATGTGATGCCTGGGCTCAAACTTGTGGCTTCATGCCTGGAAGTCTGACATTTTATCAACTGTGCCACCCCCCAAATTTCAAACAGAAAAAAATTGTTTATATGTGTTTGGGAACTTTACCCAGATAAGACTTCCAAAGACAGTGAGATAAAATGAAGGCATCGTTCCTGATCTAAGGAATATGATGGGATCTGTGTTGTCAGACTTGTGTTGCTAAGGACAGAGTGACTTAGATGGTGAAAAATTGATACTAGGTGTTTTCTCTGTTTTACAGACAGATTGGTTTGCATTGGATCGACCTTCTCGTGGTGCTCCCGTGAGTACCCATTCATTGGGGAAACTGACCATCCTTCCTAGCCGACTGAATCCACATGGATCCCAGTTACTTTCAAAGCCAGCAACAAGCAGCTCCTGACAGCTTTCAAGCTGTTGGTCCTGCTCTTCGAGTCCTCCAACTTAATGTTGAGGGGCTGTCCTTTGCCAAATGCATTCTTATTGGTCAACTGGCGATACAGCATCAGGCAGATGTTATTTGCCTACAAGAAACACATATAGCAGTCGATGAAGCTGCTTGATTCACCATCAGTGGATTCGATTTAATATGCTATAATCTCCATCCTAAACACAGCAGAGCCATCTATGCCAAATTGTATCTTGCGGACGTTTACCTTCTACAACTCCATTACTATTGGAACTATTCAGCTCGTCAAAGTATATAAGCCTCCCAGTGCCTCATGGGATAATGAGGTCCTGCCTACCCCGAATCACCCAGCCGTTTACGTTGGAGACTTTAATAGTCATCACCAAGACTGGGGATATTCCTCCACTTGTGCTAATGGCTCTATCTTAGCCGACTGGGCTTCAGCGAATGACCTCTCCCTATTATACGACCCCAAACAGCCAGGCTCTTTTTACAGTGCTAGATGGAAATAAAGACTCGTCACGCAACCTGTGCTGGATTAGCACAGTCAACGGCCAACCCTTTCCCGCTACGAGACAAGTTCTCAAGGTCTTCCCGCACAGTCATCACCGCCCAGCTATCATCCACATTGGTCTCCAGCTCCCACTGATTCTGTGCTGGAAGAAACTAAGATGTAACTTTCAGAAAGCAAACTGGCGTCTGTTCAGTGATCTTACCAACAAATCTATTCCTGCAATTCCAATTAACTCTATCCCCTCTGAAGATTCCTACAGGCGCTTCCGCCAAGCCACCTTCAAAGCAGCTTCCCAAGCTATTCCTCCTGGGAGACGTGCTAACTATATGCCTTGTCTTGATGCTGAATTCGAACAACTACTAAAGCAGTATGATGAGTCGGGCGACCCAGATGTGGCCGACCATCTCATTGCCTCCCTGGATGCAGCACGCCAAGCCCGCTGACAACAACTCACGGAAAGTCTGAACTTCACCCACTCAAGTAGGAAGGCCTGGAAGCTTCTTCATAGTCTGGGTGCCGGTAGCCAACCCTCTCCCGTCTCCCATCCTCCCATATCTCCAAACTCAGTGGCCAGTCACCTAACTTATGTTGGACGTGCTAAGATCCACCCAGTCTGGAAAAGAGAAATTTCCCATGAGTGGTCATCCCACTTCCGTTTATCTTGTCCATCTCCAAAACTCTCTCCCTTTACACTGTCTGAACTGGAAGACACTTTGAAGAGGGTTAAACCGGGAATGGCCGCTGGCTATGATAACACCACCCCAGAACTCATTCTTAACTTGGGCCCCGCGGCAAAGAAGTGGCTCACTACATTCCTGTCCCACATCTTGGAATCCAAATCTATGCCCAAAATATGATGTCGTGCCAAGATAATAGCAGTTTTGAAACCAAAGAAAGACCCAACACTGGCCGCCAGCTATAGACCAATTTCTCTCCTCTCCGTGTGTTACAAACTCCTTGAGAGGCTGCTTCTGTCACAAATTTCTCCTCTTACAGAGAAATTCCTGTTGGGTAGTTGCCATCTCCCCCTGGCTTCTTCTTATCCATATGGCTATATAGGGATTTACTGATCCAAAGGTTTGGTCTATTTACATAAATCACTTTTACATAAAGCACTCTAGGGCATTGGTGGTTCAGTTATAGGATTCTCGCCTGTTCCGCCCCCTCCTTGTCACACTCTGATTTTCACCAGTCACTTTTCTCTCCACCCTCTCTATATCACATCCTGTTTCCACCCTACTTGGAGAGTATAAAAACAGCTGCTCTTCTGATTAAAGACACTTGGAAATTGCTTTCCGGCTCCGAGAGTTCCAGAGTGTATCTCCTGCGGAAGTTGGTGCAGCACGCGTTCCTGATCCCTCTCCCACACAGCAGCCTAGATCAGCTCCAGTTGAGTTCTCTCCAACCCAGAGAGCACTAGCTCGGGAAGAAGTACCCTCAGGCTATCCCGGCATCTGGCGCCCGGAACAGGGACCCGTAAGCAGCAGATTTACAAGAAGACATCTTAGATAAGTACACACCTTTTGGGTATCTGCAATATTGTGTTAAGGCACTGTGATTTTTTTTTCTTTTTTATTGTTTTCCGGAGATCTTTCCACCATGGAAAATCTTTTCCAAATCCTGCATTCTTTTTCCAGTATACAATTTTTATATATCTGGGACATTTTTCTCGGGGCTTCACCTTATATCCTGTTGATCATCATAGCAGCTTTTAAGGGATATATAGGGCAACCTCTCAAAAGGCTTAAGAAACTAGAGGCTGAGGTCCAAGAGATAAAGGAAGTAATCATAGAACTTAACCAGCACCTTAAAAACAAGAAGAAGCAAAGGCCTGTCGTGATCTTGACCCACCCTAATTCCTCTGCATCTTGCCCTGAGGCCCCTATTTTGGCATCTTGCCCTGAGGCCCCTATTTTGGCAGACACGTGTCCGAATTCTCCTTTGGACTCCACAGCCACTTCTTCGGCCACCCCCATTTTGGCAGAAACGTGTCCGGAACCTCCTGCTGCCTCCACGGCTGCTTCTTCACCCCACCCTGTTTTGATAGACACATGTCCGAATTCTCCTGTAGCCTCCAAAACCACTTCTTCGGCCACTTGTCCAGAAGCTTCCACTTCAGTGACTCCTCCTACCACTACACACTTATCAGAGGAAGTCCACACATTTCTGGTCAATGTTGCCACCAATAGACAAAAACCTCAGGCCTGGTATCCATATTCCGCCACAGACCTGAAGGAACTACGCCAGGCTATCAAAGATGACGGTGTTCATGCCCCATGGACCAGGTCCATTTTACAAGGCCTGCTTCAGAACCTTAATACCCCTCAAGATTGGAGAGATGTGACTCGTGCTACGCTCCCAGGCCCCCTCTTCCTGCAGTGGGAGGCATTCTTTCGCGATGAATGTTTACAACAATCGCGGAAAAATATTCAAAATCAGCCAGAGGGTAATTTTGATGCATTGTTTGGAACAGGCCAATTAGAAACAGGGATTCAACAGGCGGAAGCCAAGTTTCCAGCGGGGTATTTTGATCAAGTACGCCTGTGTGCATTAAAAGCATGGGAGCGATTAACACCACCCATGGGAGCAGCCTCAGCCCCCATTCTCTCCCTGCAACAAGAACCTGATGAATCCCTCGCTAAATTCATTGCCAGGGTCCAGTCGAGTTTGGAAAGGAAGATTTATAATCCTGACGCTCGTTTTCTCCTTCTGCGATCCATAGTCTGGGATGGAATGCTTCCGCATTTTCGACAGGCCTGTATCACTCTTAAAAATGAACACCCAGATACTTGGATTCTAGTTACACAGGATCTCAGATCAAGCTTTTTTCAAGGACCTATGTTACAGGCCTATGCAGCTACCTTACATAAGCAAAAAGGAGCTTGCTTTCAGTGCGGTCGCCAAGGGCATTGGCGTAACCAATGTCCAGAAAATAGACCGCGACCCTGCCTCCAGTCAGGGCGACCCCACCTCCAGTCAGGGCAACCCCGCCTCCAATCAGGGCAACCCCGCCTCCAGACAGGGAATCAGAGACCACGAATGCCTTGTCCCAGATGCCAGAAAGGATTTCACTGGAGGAGAGATTGTTGGTCAAGGTTCCATAGGAATGGCACGCCTCTGCCAAATGTAAACAGGGATTTAAACTAGGTATGGGGCTTCCCTTAGCCCCGCCCCCAAGAGGGAAGGAAGCAGGTCGCCCGCTTGGTGCTGTGCCCTTCTTCCACAAACAGAAGCCCAGCTTGGGACCCAATCCGTCGCTATACCCACCACGCCAAGTAACAATAACAGAGGGTGAGCAGAAGGAGGAACCCGTGGTATGTGGGAACTTCCAGCATAGAAATAACCGGCTGGAGCAAGAGAACAGCTCGAATTCAGAGCCTGAGATTTTATGGACCACCCCTGTTTTAGAAAGGGGTCACCCAACTATGACAGTAAAGATTGGTAATATTCCTTTTAAGTGTTTGATTGACACGGGAGCAGATAAGACAATATTAAGACAAGCAGAGGTTCCCCAGAGTTGGGAACTCCTCCCAGGACCACGCTTACATGGTGTTGGAGGATTGACTCAGGCATTCCGCACACGAGATTCCCTTGTGTGGGAAGATCCAGAAGGGACTACCGGACGCTTTCAGCCTTTAATAGCTGATATAAGCACCAATTTATTGGGAAGAGACTTGCTGGAATCTTTAAATGTAGTGATATCCTCAGACACCTCTGCAGGACACCACACTCACTCCTGTGAGACTGCTAGACCCAACCAGCACCCCCAATACTAACTGCCACTGTTCGTAACAGAACTCCCCGCTTAGATTGGATTTCTAATGAGCCTGTCTGGGTGGAACAGTGGCCTTTGCCTAGGGAGAAGCTAGAAATTTTAAAAAAACTCGTCCAAGAGCAGTTATCGTTGGGACACATTCGTCATTCTCGGAGCCCATGGAATACTCCAGTCTTTGTGATTAAAAAGCGCTCAGGAAAATGGCGCCTCCTCCAAGATCTTCGTGCAGTTAATAAAACCATGCAGGTTTGGGGCTCCCCCCAAAGGGGTTTGCCTCTTGCTTCCGCAATTCCCACAGGAATTCCAATCATAGCTATTGATATACAGGATTGTTTTTTCTCTATTCCCTTACACCCACAAGATTGTAAACGTTTTGCTTTCTCTGTTCCTTCTATTAATAATGCCAGCCCTGCCGATAGATTTGAATGGGTGGTACTTCCCCAGGGCATGGCTAATAGTCCTACTATTTGTCAAGAGGTTGTTAAATCTGCCCTTTTTCCATATATTCATAAGGGCCTTAAGGTTTTTCATTATATGGATGACGTGTTAATATGGGGAGAATTAGATACAGATCTCTCCGCCCTACGTGATTTTCTAATCCCTGCCTTAAAGAGAAGTGGACTTAATGTAGCTCCTGAGAAGATACAGCTAATCCCTCCAATATCTTTCTTAGGCTCAGAGATTTCCCTAACTCAGATTCGTCCTTTAAAACCTTGTGTTACTTTTCCTTCTAATCTCACTCTTGCTTCTTTACAAAGTTTTCTTGGAAATTTGAATTGGCTTAGGCAGTATCTTTATCTGCCTACGAGCTGCCTGCAACCACTGTTCGATCTGTTAAAAGGAAACAAACAGCCCTCCTCAAAGCGTATGTTAACCCCCGAAGCATCCTTGGCTCTGGAAAAAGTTAACCAGGCTCTCCAGGACATGCACCTCGTTCGATTCTCCCCCTCCTCTCCAGTAAATCTTCTAATCTTTAACTCCACCCCCACGGTAGTGGGGGCATTGTGGCAGAAACATGGCGTTCTCGAATGGCTTCATACGCCAGTAGGCGGAGCTCCAAGACTCCTTACCGAGATTGATGCCTTAGCATTTATGGTTCGCCAAGGAAGAAACAGATCAGTTCAGGTCTTAGGAAGGGAACCAGATTCAATCATTCTTCCCTTTTCTCTCACTGATACAGAATGGCTCATACGCCACCATTCTCGTTTTGCCATAAGTTTAATGGGTTTTCCAGGACAATTAGATAATCATTTTCCCTCTAATAATTTGATAGCTTCTTTACCTCTGTTGCCTCTACTAGTACCTAAACTTTTCTCTCGAGATCCCATCCCCTCTGCTCCTACAGTGTTCACTGATGGTGGAAAAAAGGGAGCTGCTGCCCTTATATATTATCCAGACCAGCAATACCCCAAACCTCTCTTTACTGAACTTCCTGATAATTCCCCTCAGTACAAAGAACTTTATGCTGTTTTCCTTGCATTAAAAGCTGTACCAGAATCCTTCAACCTTTTTTCTGACAGTGTGTATACTGTTAACTTACTTCCATGGCTTGCTCGATCTTATGTAAGAATTGATGACAACCCACTTTCTCCTCTTTTAATTCAAATTGCCTCTATGCTCTGTTCTCGAACCCATCCACTATATGTTCAGCACCTACGTTCCCACAGCCCTCTTCCTGGTCCCCTGTCCGAAGGGAATGCTGCAGCTGACCGCCTTGCCTCCACAGGAATTCTCCTAGCCTCTGTCTCTAATCCTGCTGACTTTCATTCCCTAACCCATGTTAATCTTAAAGGTCTTCGAGCTCGATTTCCTGATATTCCTCTGCCACAGTTAAAACGTATTCTTGCTACATGTTCCTCCTGTGCAGGTCTAATCAAAACACCTGCTATTCAGACTCTAGGGGTTAATCCTCGAGGTTTAAAAGCCAACGCTCTTTGGCAAATTGATGTTACCCACATACCTAACTTTGGCAAACAAAAATATGTGTTCGTCTCAATTGATACCTTCTCTAAGTTTATGTGGGCTACAGCTCAAACTGGAGAAAACTCAAAAAAGCTTATAAGCCATATGCTCTCCTGTTTTGCTGTAATGGGCTTACCTCTTCAACTTAAAACGGATAGTGGACCTGCTTTTACCAGCAAACAATTTAAAGATTTTTGTTCCCTCTGGAACATTACTCATACTACAGGCATTCCGTATAATCCACAGGGACAAGGCATTGTTGAGAGGGCCCATCAAACTCTTAAGGCTCAATTAAATAAAGAAAAAGGGGAAATTTACCCCCCTAATATCCAGCTGGCAAAAGCCTTAACTACATTAAATCTCTTTAATATTTACAAAAACTCCGACCAACCTCCTATAATTCTTCATTGGCAAACACCACCCACCCTCCCAGCTATTAAAGTCAAATGGAAAGACCCACTTGATAAAATTTGGAAAGGACCTGACCCCCTGTTGACTATGGGGAGGGGTTTCGCATGTATTTTTCCACAAAATTACTCCAAGCCTGTTTGGGTTCCTGCCCGCCATGTCTGGCAATACCCACATGATGGTGCTGATATCCCTGAAGAACAAGAAACACTGCAAGAAGACTGGCTGCAAGAGGACTGGCTACAGGATGCACCCCAGGATCCATAATACAGCATGGCAGAATCAAAAAAAAAAAAAAATCTGATTCACAGAACTCTCCCCCCCCCCCCCCCGAGTGAATGTCTTATGCTATGACTGGCCAGTTGTGTTTTGTGAGTGAGTGAGTGAAAAAAAAAAAATTGAGTGAGTTGAGTGACCAAAATTTTTGTATGACCCATTGTGCTCAGAGTACTCTGAAAGTTAACTGACTTTATATCAAACGGCTGGACGCAGCCATGGTTTCTGGAGACGTCCAGAAACAGTCCAAAAATTGTTCATTCCCCCTTTTGATTTCTTTTTTAAGTCTTGATATCAATATGAAATGTTTAGTCTTAAACTGTGTGAGTAAAGATGGTTCAACTATGACAGTAGTTCTAAATTCACATTTGAAATGATATATCTTATTTACAAGTTTTTCTCCTCCTGTGTGTTATAAACTATATGTTTAATATGCATGTTTCAAGTTTGGTAAACATTAACTTGACAGTTAAATCGTAACTTCGAAGTTACATTTTTACGAGAAGAGGTAAAATCAATTCATTTAAGTAACTGAGTGTTTAAGGTAAAACTCTAAATATTCAATGTGACAATTCATCATCTCCTAAGTTAAAATACAAATTCTCTATACAGGACATTTTTGGAGGGCCCCCAAAAATGTCCTGTAAGCTATCTTGTGGAAATTAATCCACAACAAATTTGGCATCAATCTGATATTGTAAATGTACCAAAAAAAAAAAATTGTCACTAAAATGTGTTAACTCTAGTAACCTGAGTTTGCTTAAAAACCCAATGTAAAAATAGTCAAGAATCAATATATGTAACTTAAACTCGGTATGAAAACTTTGCTATATAAAGACTGCTACATGAGGTCACGTAAGATGACCTTTACACAAAATTATAAAGATACCTAAACCAGTTATAATCATTGAGTTATCAATTGTAGTAAACTTCTAATTTGTTACAAAGTTTTTTCATAAGTAATTGACTACAGCTATGACAAGCCTTCGCATAAAGAAGCATCTGCTCATATAGAATCCCCAGAAATCCATCTTGGACCCCTGACCTCTGACATCACCCACAATTACAGCCATCCCCAGAAACCCATGATGTGACCTGACACGATCTGGAGAACCTGATTCACAGACTCCGAAGGACAAGACTTTCCTACTGCCTTTCTCTCAACCATCGGTGTCTGCTCTTCCTGCTTCTGTTTCGCCCATCATGTTTTGGCGGTTCCAGGTCACTCTCTACAGAGAAGAAAAGTTCCGGTGGCCGTCCTCCTCCATCAAGATAGACGTGTGGCATTTATTTCCTGGCCGTTGACATTGGACTGATGCTTCTATAGAACTTGCTGGACACTCCTTTTATATTCCTGGACTTCTTGAAGAATGACTGTAGCAGGCTGACTCGGGATTTTGCAATGCCAGATCACCCCTCTAGCCCCTCGGCTTATCAGGCCCCCACTCCTCCACCCATCAGGCTCACTCTGTCTCTTGCTACTCTTACTTATCCCTCCGTCTTGTGCTAGTTCTTTTTAAAGACACTTACACACTATCATTCTGCTTTCTTCCCAACAGGTTTCCGTTCACCCCTACACTGCTATTCCCCTGACAGAGATGAAGCCTTTTACAGACATTGACCCAGTTATATATGGCCATTAAGTAAGAGGAAGATGTTGGGGAATTGTGAGGATATGGTTGAGCTTGGAAGGGCTTGAGCCTGAGGGGTGTGTCAATCCTGTTAGTCTCTCTCTCCACGGAGAGGTTGAGCAAGGAGGGACAGTAGAACCCCAAAAAAGGTGTGCCTCTTATCAGTCTCCCTGCCTCACAAAGTGCCCCACACTCCTGATACTATGGCAAAAAGTTAAAAAGAAAGGGAGAGATGTTGGGTAGTTGCCATCTCCCCCTGGCTTCTTCTTATCCATATGGCTATATAGGGATTTACTGATCCAAAGGTTTGGTCTATTTACATAAATCACTTTTACATAAAGCACTCTAGGGCATTGGTGGTTCAGTTATAGGATTCTCGCCTGTTCCGCCCCCTCCTTGTCACACTCTGATTTTCACCAGTCACTTTTCTCTCCACCCTCTCTATATCACATCCTGTTTCCACCCTACTTGGAGAGTATAAAAACAGCTGCTCTTCTGATTAAAGACACTTGGAAATTGCTTTCCGGCTCCGAGAGTTCCAGAGTGTATCTCCTGCGGAAGTTGGTGCAGCACGCGTTCCTGATCCCTCTCCCACACAGCAGCCTAGATCAGCTCCAGTTGAGTTCTCTCCAACCCAGAGAGCACTAGCTCGGGAAGAAGTACCCTCAGGCTATCCCGGCAAATTCCTATCACCCGCCCAAGCTGGTTTCCGCCCAGGAAGATCTACCTGTGAACAAGTCCTGGCCCTCTCAACTTACACTGAAAATGGATTCCAGAAGAATTTAAAGACGGGTGCTGTCTTTGTTGATCTCGCAGCAGCCTATGACATGGTCTGGCACCGTGGTCTCCTAGTCAAGATCTCAAGATGCCTGCCTCCATGGGTGGCCAACACTATATCGTTTCTTCTCCAAAACAGAAGATTCCGGGTGCATCTGGGTGACAAGTCTAGCAGATGGAGACTTGTCTCAAGTGGCCTCCCCCAGGGCTCTGTTCTGGCTCCTACGCCATTTAATATTTACATCAACGACCTCCCAGAAACTTCTTCAAGGAAGTTCATCTAAGCAGATGACATCTGCTGTGCTACTCAGGCATCCAAGTTTGACATCCTCGAGGAAACACTCACGAAAGACACATCTCTGATATCTGATTACTGTAAAAAATGGTGACTAATCCCTAGCACTGCAAAAACAGTATCATCTGTTTTCCATCTACACCATGCCTTGGCCTCACGTGAGCTTAATGTGCAGCTTGGCGATACGAGAATCCGGCATGAAGCCCAGCCAGTCTATCTTGGCGTTACTCTCGATCGCACCCTGTCATTTCACGAACATCTCATAAAAACTGCAGCAAAGGTGGGTGAGAGGAATAACATCATTGCAAGACTGGCCAGCTCCTCATGGGGTGCGAGCGCTTCCACACTACGATCATCATCTCTGGCATTATGCTATTCCACTGCAGAATACTGTGCGCCAGTATGGTTCCGTAGCCCCCATGTCCACTTGGTCGATTCCAAATTATATTCCTCCATGAGGATAATTTCTGGAACCATCCGTTCGTTCCACCCCGGTTCCATGGCTGCCAGTTCTTAGCAACATCACCCCGCCAGATATTCATCGGGATGTGGCATCATCTAAGTTCATTTCCCACGTCGTATATTGGACCTGCCAATATACGTGGATATCTTCCCCCACCCTGTTCAACGCTTGACGTCTCATCATCCAATCTGGTCCCCTACGCCTACACTGAACTTCTCTGTTCCAGACTCTTGGAAACAGAGTTGGCAGTCAGCTGAGGTAAAGAACAAACACCTCATCACAGACCCCTGCAAGCGTCAACCTGGCTTTGACCTAGCACGTTATGATTGGGCCCTCCTCAATAGCTATCGAACAGGCCATGGCCGGCGCGCCGCTATGTTCCATCGCTGGGGAGCCAGAGACGACCCGAACTGCCCCTGCGGCTACAGACAGACTGTGACCCACATAGTCAACGCCTGCCACCTCTCCAGATTCAAAGGAGGTCTCAAAACTTTACATCAGGCTCAACCTGATGCTGTTGACTGGCTACGGAAGAAGGGCAAATGCTAGAAGAAGACAGACAGATTTTTCCAATAGGAAGATGATTTCTAGGGGCCAGGAGGTGGCACACCTGGTTAAGTGCTCACTTGACAGTGCACAAGGACCCGGGTTCAAGTCCCTGGTCCCCGCCTTTAGGTGGAAAGCTTCAGGAGTGGTGAAGCAAGTCTGCAGGTGTCCATCTGTCTCTTCTCCCACCCCCTCAATTTCTCTCTGTCTCTAACCAGTTATAAATAAATGAAAATATAAAAAGAAAGATGATTTCTAGAAACAAAGAATTTCTAAGCACTACCTCCAATTTTCATTCTTCTCAGATAACTAAATTTAAAGGAGTCTCTCTTAAACCTGCTGGACCTTGATTGACCTTGAATAAAAGTAATCCCCATACTAAAGTGCTGTGTCTTGGGAAGGTATGTCTGAACATGTTGACAGATAGCCTATGGTTTACTTCCATAACTTATTCTTTTGGGGGAAATTCTAGAGATTTCAATGTAGTGGCAATTGAACCGGGTCTAAGCTATCCTAAATCTCATTCACATTACACAGAATTTCAAAAGCTGTGTTATAAGCTCTCTAGTTAAATACACAATATTTGAACCTTCCTTGCTGCAATTTTTTTTTTGCTTGTTTTCAGACAAGGGATTTATGGAGCCTAAGGTGCAAGAGTCTAGAATAGACCACATTGCACATTTATTTTCACTAAATTTATTTATCTTACAGAGAATAAAAAATTGAGAAAGAAGGGGTGGAGAAGGAGAGAAAGACAAAGAGAGAGAGTATAAGAAGTGAGAGGAAAGAGTAGAGAGGAGAGGAGAGAAAGGAGAGAGAGAGATAGAGGGAGGGAGAGAGAGAGAGAGAGAGAGAGAGAGAGAGAGACCCACAGCACTATTTCATTGCTCATGAAGGGGTTTGAACCTGTATCCTTGCTCATGGTAGCATGCATACTTTACCAGATGCACCACTGCCCAGCCCCCACATTGTACACTTTCTAAGCCTGAAACTTCACTCATACAAGTACAGTCAGTGAGTTACTACACACACACACACACACACACACACACAGAAATGTATGTATTATCAGTGAAGAATTACACTGTATTTTTGGTTATTGTTTTTAGAAAAACCTATTGAGTAAAAACATCATTAGGTATTTGCAGGCCAGCAAAAAACATTTATTGTACATAATGCAAATTGGAAAGTATCTGTTAACCTTCTCTGAAAGTGCATTGACCACTTTCTCTGTTTTTGTGAATTTACAGCATCATAAGCTACTCACACCAACTGGATTGTATGCAAATCAAGCCCAGTGTAGAGATCAAGTTAGCAACCGACAGAGTGAGTGCCGTCATCACTTGGTGTCACCAACACCTGAGATTCAACCATCAAAGAGGTGGTGGGAATAGTTAGTTGGTTGCAAACTGGGCAGACTGTAAAAGTCAAGTGATCTGTGTTAATGCCAAAGAATAAAATCTAAGGGTTCCCTTATTGCCCCCGTCGCCCCAGTGTCTATAGACTAGAAAATGATAAGAGCATAGGTAAACATTCAACTAGACAAGAGGAAAAGAGTCAATACTTTTGAAAGAGTGAGCTGGTATGAATCTCAGATTCGAGAGCTTCTGTCTTCAACTACTGGGGATGAGGAAGGATCCCTGAGTCTGTCTTAAGGTGACGTTTTATTTTATTTTTTATTTTATTTTCCACCAGAGTTATCGCCTGGTAGCCATTTTTTTCCATTTTTCTTTCTCTTTTGTTTTTTCAAGAAGATGGAAAGAAATTGAGAGGGAAGGAAGAGACACCTGCAGACCTGCTTCATGACTTGTGATGCCTCCATCCTCCCACCCCCACAGATGGGGAGCCAGGATTTGAAGCTTGGCCTTTGCTCATAGTAACATGTGCTCTTATTTATATCTTGTCTTATATAATGATGCTAGATCTCTCTATTTTTTTTCTTACTCAGACCAATCCCAGGGTTTGTCAATCAAAACACTGTTGCTTCAGTCTCCTATTCATTGACCACTGATGAAACCACTTTTGTTGAAGTAATTGGGAGATGGAAAAACTTTACAAGTTGGAAAAGAACAATTTATGATGAACTTTGTGCATTACTCAGTCACATCTTATAAACCCAACCAATCATTTATCTTGTATTTCTGTCATTTATCTACCATCATCTGCCTGTTTTCCACTTTCCTGTGAAATTGCCTAAAGATAGAAGAACACTATATACCAGTCAAACAGTCGAAGGGGGAGAAGGTCGCATTAAACAAGGTTATCATACTTAAAAATTGTGACATCTGAGAAATAAATAAAAACTAGGGTAGTTGTGAATGAATGTGACTGAGGTAGTTTCTAGCTTTTTCTTTCTTCTTTTTTTTTTTTTTGAGAGGAGGGGTCTCTCTGAAAATCTTGAAGGCAAATGTCGGAATTATGTTTATGGTTCTGAGTCAATATTCAAATGTTTTTGGCAAGATTAAGCTAGTTCTTTCAAGATCAGCCCATAATAATTACTAATGCAAGTTTTTGAGCAAGAAATGATTGACAGATAAAGAGGAAAGGGATACAGATCAAGAATCTTTTCAGGCTTCTCCAAACTGCAAACTTCAGAGGATTTCCATCTCAGCTCTGAGCTCTTAATTGGTATAAGAGAGATCCCAATGTATTTTTTAAAAAAATAATGAGGTAAAAGGTGATTTTTGTTATTTATTTTTATTTATTTATTTATTTATTTATTTATTTTGTTACTAGAGCACTGCTCAGCTTTGGCTTATGGTGGTGCAGGGGATTGAACCTGGAACTTTGGAGCCTCAGGCATGAGAGTCTCTTTGCATAACCATTATACTATCTACCCCTGCCCAGGTGATTTTTTTTTTAATTTTATAAATTCAGCTATTTGATTCTTATCAAAGCTCGTGCCATTGCACTTTCCTTATTACAAAACTTGAAAGGACACACTTTTTTTTGCAAACCACTTAGAAAGTGTACAATGTGGGGGCTAGGCAATGGTGTACCTGATAAAATATGCATGCTACCATGCACAGGGAGCAGGTTCAAGCCCCTGGTCTCCATCCATAGTGGGGAAGCTTCATGAGCAGCGGCATGGTGCTGCTGGCCTCTGTATCTCACTTATTATATGATGCCATGGTCTCAAATTTCCTAAGGCATACCCAAGTTAAGGAAATGATGAAAGAAAATGATTTCTCATAAAAGTCAACAGAAACATGTGGGAGTTTTTTTTTTCTTTTTAATAAGACTAATGAGCAAAACCACATCTTCACTTCAGTAAATAATATTAAATCTTAAAACTCTATAGCATGTCACCAAATGTTGACTGCAGACATGCCTCTTAGTGACACTTCAGCAGATGTTGACATAGAATAAAATAACTAAGAAACATTTTGAAATGTCTCTAACTGGCTGAAGCTAATGAATGAGTAATTAAAAGCAAAGGCAGTATAAATAATGCCCCAGGAGGAACAAGTGGGGGAAATATTATCTTTAATTTTGTCCTTAAAATGAGGCCAGCAGAACACAGGCATATGGAAAACACGGGGCGGGGGTGGGGGGATGGTGACGTGCCTGGTTGAGTGTACAATGGCTAAGGACCTGGGTTCAAGCCCCTGGTCTCCACCTACAGAGGGAAAGCTTTGCAAGTGATGAAGCAATGTTGTAGGTGTCTCTCTCCTGCTCTATCTTCTCCTTCTCTCTCAATTTCTGGTTGTGTCTATGCAATAAATAAAAATAATTTTTAAAAAATTTTTAAAAAGAAAAAGCAAAGGCTCCCCCTGTGAAGTTTGCCTGAATGCTTTGCTATGTCACTTTTTTATTTCCTTATGTCTGTGTATCCTGATGGTCTAGAAGCATTTAATCAGCCTTTCCTTTAGCAGTTTGAATACAGCCAAGGGTAAAGCCCTTTTATCCAAAGCAAGAGAGACTCATGAGCATTCAGTTAGTGAAAAGTCAAAACAGGATCAAACAAAGAATCCTTTTTTTTTTTTTTAGACTTGACTACTTTAACCTGACCTAGAAATCATATTCATTTACTAATCCTGTACATTGGCCTGTGGGATTTTCATTGGCATTCTCTGTAGCTTTGCTCTGCTAAACTACACCATAATGGCTTGCCATTGATTTCCATTATCAGGGCTCATTTAAAATGGAGCAAGAACTCAAATACGCATACAAAGCAATCTGCATGGAGGATTCTGTTTTTTTTTTTTTTTTTCTTGATCATCTGAATTTGACTGGTCCTAAATTAACATCTCAAGTTTATTGAGTTTTTCCAATGCATTTGCATTAGAGCACCTAATATTTCCCTTGTCCCACTTTATTTATTAATGATAGGAAAATGTGGAATTTGCACAAAAGGTAGATAGGTAGAGAGAGAGAGAGATACAGGAGGGTAACCACTGCTCAGAACATGCAGCCTGCTCTGACTTGAGTCCTTCAGTTAAAAGAGCTTTGGCTACAAGTAGGGCAGGCTTAGGAGTTGGCAGCACAAAGAGGAGGGCTGGCAAAATACCTCACTTGGATATGCACTGTTATTTCATGTGCAGGACCCAGGACCCAGATTTGAGCCCAGACCTCACTGCATTGAAGCAAGCTTCTGTGCTGCTTCATATTTTCTTTGCTTTGCCTGAGTCTCTGTCCTGAAAAAGTCATCCTGGAACTGGAAGCTCTGACAATAAATAAATAAACAAACAAACAAATAAGGGCCAGGTGGTGGTGCACAGGATTGAACATACACTTTACAAAGTGCAAGGACTGGCGTTCAAGTCCCAAGTCCTCACTTGCAGGGGGGGAAAGTTTCATAGGTGGTGAGGTAGTGCTGTGGGTCTCTCTCTCTTGTCTCCCCTTTCCCTCTATATTTCTTTCTGTTTCTATCCAATAAAATGAAAATAAATGAAATATTTTTTTAAAAAGAAGTTCTTAGGAAAATTAGCAATTAAAAAAAAAGAAAGAAAAGTTAAAAGGAAATAAGATGATCTTATGATGCAGGAAGGCAGTTTAACATTTTATATATGTGTTTCTATACACATATATGTGTTTCTATACATTTATATGTGTTTCTATACATATACATAGGTGTGTGTGTGTGTCTATAAAATGGTCCAAGGGAAGGACATATAACATTTTTGTCTGATTAAAGGAGTTTCCCCCAGAAGGCAGGCAAAATAGCTCACTTGGGTAGTGCACTCCTTTGCCATGTGATAGAGGCTGGCTCAAGCTTGGTCCTTACTGTCATGAAGAAGTTTTGGTGCTATGGTCTATTTCTCTCTCTCTCTCCCTCTCTCTCTCTCTCTTTTTGTCTTTGTCTGAAAAAGTCGTGTTAAGCAGTAAAGTAACAGCAATGATGTAAATAAATAAATATAAAAAACAAGTTTTCCCAGGACTGGGAGATAGCTGGGTGGGGAGGAGGACAATCACACTGTCGTGTATGAGGACCTGTCTCAAGGCCCTGGCTGCCTCCTCCAGGGATTGGAGACAGGTACTTCATGCTTGGTAGAGCAGCACTGTGGTGTCTCTTCTCTCTGCCTCTCAAAAACAAAACCAAACAAAAACAGTGTGATGGAATTTTACAGACTTCAGTCAGAGAAACCCTGATGGCCAAAAGCAAAGCCACCCCACCCCGCGCCCCCGCCACTGAACACAGGAAGACACCCTGATTGTGTTCTTATATTATTTTTTTGTTAAATATTTATTTATTCCCTTTTGTTGCCCTTGTTGTTTTATCGTTGTAGTTATTATTTTGTTGTCATTGTTGGATAGGACAGAGAGAAATGGAGAGAGGAGGGGAAGACAGAGAGTGGGAGAGAAAGATAGACACCTACAGACCTGCTTCATTCACCCTTTGTGAAGCGACTCCCCTGCAGGTAGGGAGGGGGTAGGGTTCGAACGGGGATTCTTAAGCAGTCCTTGCAATTTGCGCCACCTGAACTTAACCGGCTGCTCTACCTCCCGACTCCCGTGTTCTTATATTAAATACAGTTATTTCAAAGCTCCACATGAAGGAGGAAGAAATCTCCAAGACAAAGCAGAGATACGCTTCTAACATATCTCCTCCTGTTACGAAGCTTTGTGACTTAGGGAGCATAGCTGCCAGTTGCGTCTTATCACTGAAGCAGCTTTTCTGAACGGGCAACACATCTATTGTGCCCGAAGAAGTCGAATGTGGGCAAACGTGTAGATGAACTCAAGATGGAACCTGGTGTGTGTTCTGACAAACCTCTAACAGATTGGCAGTGATGTTTTGCTCTTTCCAAAGATGGGATGTTTCACCAGGCTAATGTGGCTTCTAGGATATCAGTCCTGTCCATAGGGTGGGCATGGTCCACTTGAACTGATGATTTTTTTTTTCTGCTGACATTTCTAGGCCACCCTAATGGCTAACCACAGGGGCAATCAATGGAATGTGCATTGCACATTGATTCAGTAGGATCTGGGCAAGTGCGTGATGTGACAGGGCATTTGTGACATTTACAACATCTAATTAAATCACACCCTTGGCAACGCCATCTATTAACTATTGGTGTCACCCAGGCACTTAGAATGCTAAATCAGAATAGATCGGGTCTCTGAGACTAGGTATGGTTGTTTAGAAGCAAGGCATGTCAACCGAGAACTTAAAAATCAACAAGGGAGTCGGGCTGTAGCGCAGCGGGCTAAGCGCAGGTGGTGCAAAGCACAAGGACCGGCATAAGGATCCCAGTTCGAACCCCGGCTCCCCACCTGCAGGGGAGTCGCTTCACAGGCGGTGAAGCAGGTCTGCAGGTGTCTATCTTTCTCTCCTCCTCTCTGTCTTCCCCTCCTCTCTCCATTTCTCTCTGTCCTATCCAACAATGACAACAATAATAATAACTACAATGGTAAAACAACAAGGGCAACAAAAGGGAATAAATAAATAAAATAAATATTTAAAAAAATCAACAAGATTCAAATCTAGGGCTGTGTTGTGGAGACAGGATGTGTTTCTTGGCGAGCAAATGAAGGTGAGAAATGTAAAAAAAAAATTAAGTCTCCTTGGAATTTTTATGATAGCAGGGCCTTTCCTATAAAGTATCTCCCTAGTCACACAGCAGAGTTTTCTTTGGCTGAGTGTTCTGTGCCAGTTAAAGCTCTGACAAGAGGCTCTTTGTTCAGTGAGTAATGAGACAGAAATTCAAATCCTGAGAATATTAACACTTAGGAAAAATCAGCTGAAATACAGCTTTAGAGTTGCATGAGTGGTAGTGGGAAAAAAAATCAACCATAGTGCACGGTTGTTTAATGATACAAAGAAATAGATGTGATGCATTCTTTTGAACAGTTAGAAGTGCCCCTAAGTCATCTGAAGGAAAGGTTTGGCACTTGGTAATAAGCAAAAACTGTCCAGGGATTTCATGTTAGTTATAAACTCAAGACTTAAAACTTGGGGACTGGGCAGTGGTGCACCCAATAGTGTGCACATGTTACATTATCTGAGGACCTGGGTTCAAACCCCCAGTCCCCAAGTGTAGAGGAGAAGCTGCACAAGTAGTGAATTAGTACTGCTGGTCTCTCTCTCTCTCTCTCTCTCTCCAGCTATCTATTTCTCTCTTCCCTCTAATTTCTCTGTCTATATAAAAAATAAAATAAAATAAAATAAGACATTTAAGTAAATAAAAGTGTTAAAAAACATGAGCTAAAATGTGTGTAAATCTTTACTGTGAAGAGCTTCATTTAAGTCTTGGAACAATATAATGGAAATCAGTAGAAAACAATTTCATATATATATATATTTTTTTGAAGGCGTTTCTTATTTTCTATTTAACAATCATGATTTCCACTTTTCATACAGATTGCCTGTTACTGCCTGTTGTGAAAGTCCTGTTAACATGTTCTGATTGCTTGTGTTTGGAGGAATTTGCCAAGATGGGGGAAAGCAGCCATCAAGCTTTACTGCATGAGCTAGGGAGCCTGTGTGACCTGAACTTGGCTGGGAGCCAATGTTATCAGTAATTACAGTGAAGGTGTGTCTTTATTTATTTATTTATTTATTTATTTATTTTTTACCCCCATTGATCTGTAAAGACCCCAAGATGAGGGTCTTTTAGCCAAAGAATTATTTAACTGTGTGCCATGGTTGACTAAAAAATGGCTATCCTTCTCTTTTAATAATAATACTAGATAAAATGTATTCAGTGCTGATATCATGCTAAGTTTTATAAATATTGCTTCACTGGATTTTCAGGGTAGTCCTCTGAAAGAAGTGGGATTTTTTTCATTTTTTTAAATTAATGATTTAATATTGTTTTAGAAGATTGAGATAACAGGGGTATAATTCCACATTCTTCCCACCACCAGTGTTCTGTGTCCTCATTCCTTCCATTAGAAATTGCATTAGTTCTCCCAAGATCACAGATATGGATTGACTATTTCTTTCTCTTTTTTTTTTTTTGTCACTCTTCAGCATTTTTTTATTAGTAATTTAATAACAATTGACAAGATTGTGGAATAAGCAAGGTACAATTCCATACAATTCCTACCACTAGAGTTCTATATCCCAGCCTCTTCATTGCAAGATTACCTGTTCTTTATCCCTCTGAGAGTACAGACTGAAGATGTTTATGGGGTGCAGAAGGTGGGAGGTCTGGCTTCTGTAATTGCTTCTCCACTGGACATGAGCATCAACAGGTTGATCCAGATCCCCAGCCTGTTTCTATCTTTCCCTAGTGGGGTAGAGCTCTCAGGTGGGGATTTCAGGACACAATGGTGAGGTCATCTGTCCAGGGAAGTCAGATTGCTGTCATGGTAGTATCTGCAACTTGGTGGCTGAAAAACATTAAGATATAAAGTAGAACATATTGTTTAACAAACAAGAACCTAAAAATAAGAATAGAGAAGATGAAAGTAGGGGTCTTTATGTGGGAAGAAGCTAGGAGGTCTATTTTAGGTATCTTCTCAGGGGCCTGTGACTTTACCAATTATTTCTATATCTATCTCTCTCTGTATATTTGTCTGTTTGTCCTAAGGTTCTGCCTTCTCTTCCTATCCAAGTCACATCTGCTACTTCTGAGTGTCCTTTCTTTTTTTTTTCTTCTCTCTCGGGTCCTGATGGAATTACATTTTGGAACCCTCTGGTCATCTGAGGTGCAGAAAGTTGAAGGCCTGGCTTCTGTAATTGTTTCTCTGCAACATGATGTTGGCAGGCCAATAAGATCTTATTTCTATGATTACTCATTAAAAATGAAAAGAATGATAAAATCATGACAGTCAATTAGAAGGAAAAAAACCTTTATCCCATTCTTCTATATTCTTTGTGGACTGCTCAAATAATGATAGTTAACAGCATACTAGTTAGTAGGAGAAAAGCCAAGTTTACTTACACATACATGGGGATGCTATATGTATTTTGGTCAGGAAAAATATATACTGAGGAAGATCAGAATATGCATTGTATATATTTTGTGTATGTCAGAATATATATTATATATCAGAACATATATAATATATATTTTTGATGTAAGGAATGAGATAAATTCTGAGACTTGAAGGAGAGAGGAGAGGGATCAAAGTGATGAGAAGGTGACTTATATAACATAGACAAGATGATCTACATATAATCAGATAACTGCCATGCCTTATAACTAAATTTCTCTGAGAGAGAGAGTATGTCTGATTAAACAAACTACATACTAATTCTTAGTATTGTCCCAAACTTTCATTGTTGTGAATTGTTAAGGAGATGTTTGAAGCTTCTCATAAGCCTGTGTCTCCCATTGACCTCAGCTCAAAATAGCCCACACCTGAAGTGAAACATCTTGGGAAGGGGTTTTCTGGATCTCTTGAGGAGGCTTGTGTGAACATCTTGGGGTGTTATGTCCTTTATAATGATCATACAGAAGGGAAAAAAAAAGTATGGCATTCAGTATTGTAAAACTAGCCATGAGTTCATGGGAATGCCAGGCAGATTTACTACAACTGATTCAAAAGAGAATCCAAAAGATAAACATGCTTGTAAGTCAGAGCCTTTCAACTGAATGTTCAAATGGTGGCAACACATTTCATTAGCACAGCAGGCTAAAGAAAGGCAACTGCACTTCTACTTAACTAGGCAGAATTTTCTGTATTCAGACAAGAAATAGGAAGGATTATTATCAGTTCTTTATGACTCACAGAGTTGTAAAATAACTTCCGGGGGATGGTGGGGGTGGGGTGGGAGGTGGTGTCTATTCTCTAGGTTTCCCATAGTTCTCCACTTCAACACACACATCTTTTTTTTTTATTTAAGAAAGGATAAATTAACAAAACCATAGGGTAGGAGGTACAACTCCACACAGTTCCCACCACCCAATCTCCATATCCCACCCCCTCCCCTGATAGCTTTCCCACTCTCTATCCCTCTAGGAGCATGGACCCAGGGTCATTGTGGGTTGGGTTGTAGAAGGTGGAAGGTCTGGCTTCTGTAATTGCTTCCCTGCTGAACATGGGCATTGACTGGTCGGTCCATACTCCCAGTCTGCCTCTCTCTTTCCCTAGTAGGGTGGGTCTAACACACACATTTTTCAACACTTTTATTTTAGTTAGACAGCAAAAAAAAAGAAAAAAAAGTTTGTGGAAGGCAGATTTTCAAGTGTGAAGTATCCATTAGTCTGGAAAGTCACTGCACTGGGGAGGAGGAGACATATGAAAAGAGGAAAGTCACTAACAGATGTCTGCATCTCCAGAATTGTGTAGAGCAACTAAGAAAAAAAAAAAGGCTCATACTTGTTTGAGCTTTGAGCAAAAGAAGCCCAGGAGAACCCAAAGATGTCACTTTTTGTGCTCTACAAAAGATTCCCAACAAAATGACCCTCGTTGCTATTCCAAATGTCATGGACCGAAAAAATGTGTGCACACTATACAAATGGTAAGTTTGTATAGATCCACACTTATTCTCCTGAGTTTCAGTTCATATGAAAGTGTGAGGAGGAGCTTGGGATTCAAATCAAGAATGAAGTGAGAAAGTTACTCTGTGCCTGTGGCCTAAAAGCTTGTGGGGTGTGGTCTCCGTGCTCTTCTATCAGTAGTACAAGTGAAAATTTCTCTAGCAGTATAGTTACACTCTGTCTTGTTAACCCTATCTTGAAGGAAACCAGATGGGATAGGGCTATGAGAGACTCTCATTTTCTTGGTGTCCTGGTCTTAAGGCAGAAGCAATTACTTTGATGATGTTAAACTTTATGACATTCAGCATCTGGGACAACACCCAAGACTTCCAACATGTAACATACTGCTTTCTTTTGAGCCCATCCATTGCCACCATGTTGGGTCAGTGGTGAGACTTAAGATTAAGATCAAAGACTCATTCTTCTCACTCAACAGATTCAAGGAAGGATGAGCCAATTCAGAGGAGAGAGTGAGACTATTATAGAAAATTTGGGGGAGTCGGGCTGTAGCACAGCGGGTTAAGCGCAGGTGGCGCAAAGCACAAGGACCAGCATAAGGATCCCGGTTCTAACCCCGGCTCCCCACCTGCAGGGGAGTCGCTTCACAGGCGGTGAAGCAGGTCTGCAGGTGTCTATCTTTCTCTCCTCCTCTCTGTCTTCCCCTTCTCTCTCCATTTCTCTCTGTCCTATCCAACAACAACAACAATAATAACTACAACAATAAAAACAACAAGGGCAACAAAAGGGAATAAATAAATAAAATAAATATTTTTTTTTAAAAAAAAAAAAAAAAGAAAGAAAATTTGGACAGACTAGGAGTATGGATCGACCTGTCAACGCCCATGTTCAGCGAGGAGGAAGCAATTATAGAAAACAGACCTTCAACCTTCTGCATTCCACAATGATCTTGGGTCCATACTCCCAGAGGGTTAAAGAATAGGAAAGCTATCAGTGGAGGAGATGGTATACTGAGGTCTGGTGGTGGGAATTGTATGAAGCCATACCCCTCTTATCCTATGGTTTTGTTAGTGTTTCCTTTTTATAAATAAAAAAATTTAAAAAAGAAAGTTTGGTGGGCAGCTGGTGGTGCACCAGGCTAAGCACACACATTGCACTGTGCAAGGACCCAGGTTCAAGCCTATGATCCCCATATGCAGGGGGAAAGCTTCACGAGTGGTGAAGCAGTACTACAGGTGTCTCTCTGTCTCTTTCCTTCTCTATCTCCCCCTCCCCTCTCAGCTTCTCTCTGTTTCTATCCAATAATAAATAAATAAACATTAAATACAAAATAAAAGAAATAAAAGCATTTTTAAAAAAGAAAGTTTGCACAAGTGATACGTTGATGGACACAGAACTAAGGAGTGGCAAAGTCCACATCTGAACACAGATTCTTTTAATTCTACCTCTTGTGTGCTTGACTTTTCCTCTCCACTGCCTTCCCCATTTCCTTGAAAGAAAGTTGTGTACCAGAGGTCCATCTGGTTGCTTTCTTTGTGCAATGAGGTAAGTCCCTGTCTTCACTATCTTCTCCTCTCTCTCCACTGTCTTCTCTGAGCCATTTGGTGGGGTTCCCATGGAGAGTGATTGGTGAGTCTCTGCCCTGTGTGACTGTGACATGAAAGGAGACTTTCTAAGTAGAAAAGTGACTTTACATAGAGTATAAACTGAAGACAGATCTCTCCTGCATGAGGTCAGGAAGATTCAGAATGACATCATTAGATACCACCAACAGTGTCTTAGGTCTTACCACTTACTTGATTCAATATTCAGCATCATGTAGGAAACACTTGGGCTCAAATATAAGCAATGAGGTACTTTCTGGATGTCTTGGATATTGTCCCAGACCTTGAACGTCATTAGTATTGCTGGGTCTCCATTTTTCTCATTAATAAAACAAGGATAATAGCATTTGATCTATACAACTGCTGTGTAGCAATTTCCATGAGAGGATATAAAATGGAAAACATGATTAACATAGAAGTAGTGATGCCATTGTCAGCCACAGGAATGCAGGTTCTGGCTGTTTCTATAATAAGCAGGAAAGCAAAGCCATGCCAGGTAATCTGGATATTGGATAACTCAGATTGGTCTTCCAAAGTATGTTAGCTGGGGCTCTTTGCATTGAGCAACAGAATACCCAATTCAAGTGGTTTCCAGCATTAAAGGACATTACTTTCCCTTTTTCTTCTTCCTGTCCTCCTCCTTCTTCTTTTTTTTTTTTTTTTTGTCTCCAGGGTTATTGCCAGGACTCAGTGCCTGCACTACCAATTTGCTGCTCCTAGGGGCCATTTTCCCCTCATTTTTTTTTGTTATTATTGTTGGACAGGACAGAGAGAAATCAGGAGAGGAGGGGAAAACAGGGGGGAGAGAGAAAGACACCTGAAGATCTGCTTCATGGCTTGTGAAGCAACCCCCTGTAGGTGGGGGAGTCAGGGACTCGAACCAAGATCCTTATGCCTGTCCTTATGCTTCCCGCCATGTGTGCTTAACGTTCTGTGCTACTTCCATTTCATTCTTCTTCTCCTCCTCCCCTCCCCCTCCTCCCCATCCTCCTCCTCCTCCTCCTTCTTCTTCTTCTCCTTCTTCCCCTCCTCCTCCTCCTCCTTCTCCTCCTCCTCCTCCTTCTCCTCCTCTTCCTCCTTCTCCTCCTCCTCCTCCTCCTCCTCCTCCTCCTCCTCCTTCTTATCCTTCTTCCCCTTCTCCTCCTCCTCCTCCTTCTTTTTTCTGCTTCTTCTTTTTAGAGAAGGGAGTAGATTATCAGAAATGTCCAATGGTAGATGTGGCTTCAACTATGACTTGATATCATGGCTTAAATGTCACTATAATGACCTGCTTCTCTCTTTCCCTTCTCTGTGTCTTTTCCTTATTGCTTATTTTGGTTTTCTTGGCACTGGTTTACACTATGAGTGGGTTGTTCAGGTCACATAACAAGATGGCTGCTAGTCAATGCAGAGGTTAAATGAGGAGACAGTATCTCTCTTCAGTGCTCCTATAAAACTTTTGTAATTAATTAACTTGGGTGGCCTCTGAGAGTCCTAGGGGGCCCCTGGTGACAAGGGTGACATACACACAGAGGAAGGAAGCACACACAATCAGCTCTGGGAGAAGCCTTGTGGACAAATCTGGATAAGGTTTATTAAGGGATTCAAGAAAGTAGGTATACCCAAGGTTCAGAAAGAAGGTTGAGATAATCATTAATCTACACACAATGCATAGTTACATCTTGACCTATCAAGTATCTGATCACAACTGAAAGTTACCATATAAGGTCTGGTCATGAGCTCACAATACCTAGGTAGGCTTTATTCCTCTAAGGGTAAATTACAAGCACCTCAGAGCAGGGGGGGAAGGGAGCAGTTTGAGCAAAGCCAGGATATTTGCCATGGGTTTAAGATTGCCCATATGCAGTAATTCACGGCCTTTGCTCAAAAGGGATGGGAGAGCATGCACAGGAAGGTGTCCCATCTGGAAAAGCCCAGCCATCATAATTTCATGAGGTCAGAAGGGACCTGCCTACCACACCCCCCAGGAAGAGGGGGAACTTGAGGTCAACCTGCTCAGACACTCATGGAAATAATGGCCTGGACTTCCCACAGTTACTGATAGTTTACTCCAGTTGACTTCTCAGGCCATGTTTCAGTACCTGGGTCTCCCCTAAGGAGGAGTTGGAGGGAGTCTCAGACAGACCATGAGGTGTGGCAGGAGGACCCACAAAAGAAAGTAACTCTTCTACCAGCAGAGAAACAAGTGCTGGGAAGTCAGAACCAGACTGAACTGGCTCTTTGTGATAGAATGGAGTTTGAAGGGGCTGGGCTCTTGCACACTGGTTAAGTGTGCACGTTACCATGTGTAAAGGCAGTCATCTACAGGTGGAAAGCTTCATGAGTGGAGAAGCAGGACTGCAGGTATCTCTTCCTCTCTCTCCCCTTTCTGTCTAAACCTTTCTCTGTCTTATCAAATAATAAAGAATAGAATAGAATAGAATAGAATAGAATAGAATAGAATAGAACAGGGCAGGACAGAATAGTACAGAACAGAATAAAAAGAAATGCAGATGAAGTCACCAATATATCCTGGAACCCCACCTCTGCAGAGCCCTCCCTACTAGGGAAAGAGAGATAAGCTGGGAATAGGGATACATCTGTCAATGCTCATGTTCAGTAGAGAAGCCATTACAGAAGCCAGACCTCCCATCTTCTGCACCCCATAATGATCCTGGGTTCATACTCTCAGAGGGATAAAGAATAGGACAGCTTCCTATAAAAGGGATGGGTTATAGAACTTTAGTGGTGGGAATTGTATGGAATTTACCTCTCTTATCCCACAATCTTGTCAATTATTATTAAATCACAATAAAAAAAAGAAAGAAAAGAAAGGAATTTGAATGATCTCAGTTGACTATAGCAATCAACACAGTAAAATAGAAAAAAGGTACTAATTAAAGCAGTCTTATTTTGCTATGGAAGTTTAGGAAAATTGAAACTGAGGGAAAAACTACTTCATTCTATCAGAAATAGCTCTTGAGTAGGCTACAGAATGAATGATTATCTAGGTAAAGTTATTTATTTATGTATTTATATTTCCACCAGGGTTACCACTGGTAAGAGGAATCCACTGCTCCTACTGACTTTTTATTTATTTATTCCCTTTTGTTGCCCTTGTTGTTTTATTGTTGTGGTTATTATTGTTGTCATTGTTGGATAGGACAGATAGAAATTGAGAGAGGAGGGGAAGACAGAGGGGGGAGAGAAAGACAGATACCTGCAAACCTGCTTCACCACCTGTGAAGCAATTCCCCTGCAGGTGGGGAGCTGGGGGCTCAAACCAGGATCCTTGCGCTGGTCCTTGTGCTTTGCGCCACCTGCGCTTAACCCGCTGCGCCACCGCCTGACTCCCACCTACTGGCTTTTTTTCCCCCCATTAGATAGGATAGAGAGAAACTGAGAGGGGAGTGGAAGGCAGAGAGGGTGACAGAAAGAGAGACACCTATAAGACCTGCTTTGCCACTCATGAAGAGTCCTCCCTACAGGTGTGAAGCAGGGTTTGAGCCTAGGTCCTTGCCATGGTAACATGTGCCCTTAACTGGGTAATCCATCACCTGTTCCCCAAAGTTTTAAACATTTATTAAGAGTTTGAGAGATAGATCTCAAGTAGGTTATATGCCTTGCCATGCACATGTCCCAGGTTCAAATCCTGTCACGCTGTGGGAGTTGCTGTGGCACCTGAGGAAGCTCTGGCATTATGATGTTTCTCCCACTCTCTCTGTATTTCTCTATCTCTCTATTTGAATGACAGTTTCCCCCAGTAGCAATAAAATCATGAATATGCAGAATGCCAGCTCCACCAAAAATAATTATTTGCTAACAGAATCATGGGGAGTTCTGGGAGTTGTGACATAAACCTATCATTTTCCTGTCTTGCCCTGATATTAGAAAATACTAAACTTAGATTAAAAAGTAGCATGAACTCAATTTATCTATTTTTATAGAGAACTACATGATGTTAGCTGTTTTTGTCATTAATATAATAATTTATGAAGACCTGTGTGCAAGAAACTCTATATTTTAGGAAAATACCTTAGCTCCAGCTTTGCTGTGTAGTATGAATTTTTTTTTTTTTTTTTTTTTTGCTTTACGGAGAATATGAGTGACAAAGTCATCTCACACTAGAAGGCATTTATCAGGCATATGGAAGGCATATGCTTCATTTCATTGGTAAATAGAGAAATGAAAATGAAAGTCATACTCTTCGTTGGTTCATCAGATTGGCAAAAAGACCTTTGGTAATATTGGGCAAGGCAGGGTTATATATGAACTATGGTGGAAGGAAGTTTTGTGATCTGTGACTCTCAGAAATAAACACAAGGATTGATATATAATAATGTTTGGTGTGATATTTGCCACAGGGGAGAAAAAAAGAAAGAAACTAATTACTTGAAACTAAACCAAGATTCACAATAGAAAATGATCAGAATGAACTAATAGGAAAGATCAAGGCAGTGGTTCCTCTGGTAGAAATGCACATATTATATAATGTTCAAGGACCCAGGTTCAAACCTCTAGTCCCCTGCTTCAAGGGGCAGCATTGGGGTTTTTGGTGGTGGGGTTTCATGAATGGTGAAGCAGTGCTAAAGGTGTTTTCTTCTCCCTCTCTATCTCTTCATTCCCTCTCAGTTTGTCTCTGTCTCTACTTAAACATAAAAATAAATTATAATAATTGAAAAAGAATTATTGATACTATTTTCATGGCCATCAAAAGTGAAATGAGGTATATATGCAAGCTTGCTGAGAACAGTAACTATTTCTAGGTTAATCTAACATGGATAAATAGTTTATAGTATTTTATACTAATGCATTTCTAAATGCATTGAGGAGATCTCATTTATAATAGTGCTCATTTGCCCCTAGAGAATGCCAGAAATGGATGGGGACTGGGACTTGATGTTTATCCTCATGGTTTGAAGAGTGTACATGAATGCAGACACTCCTATTTTCATCTAAATCCAATTGATTTGGGCTGGCAAAACAGCTCACTTGGATAGTGTATCTGCTTTCCCATGTGTGTGACCCTGTTTTGAGCTTCGCCTCACCACACTGGCCTAAACTTCTGAGTTGTGCTCTTTATCTCTCTTCTAACCTCCCTCCTTCTACTCCTTCTATCCTTTCCTTCCTCCCTCTCTCTTTCCCTCCCTCCCTCCCTTCCTTCTTTCCTCCCTCCCTCCCTCCCTCCCTCCCTTCCTCCCTCCCTCCCTCCCTCCCTCCCTCCCTTCCTCCCTTCCTCCCTTTCTCCCTTCCTCCCTTCCTCCCTTCCTCCCTCCCTCCCTTCCTCCCTCCCTCCCTTCCTCCCTTCCTTCCTTCCTCCCTCCCTCCCTTCCTCCCTTCCTCCCTTCCTCCCTTCCTCCCTTCCTCCCTTCCTCCCTTCTTTCTTTCTCTTTCCTTTCTCTCTTTTTCTCCTTTTTTTTTTTTTCTTACTACTCAGCTCTGGCTTTTGGTGGTGCAGCAGGAACCTGAGACTTCTGGAGCCTCAGGCATGAGAGACTCTTTGCATAGCCTTTATGCTGTCTACCTCTGGCCCCATCTCTTACTTTTTCTATCTAAATAAATTGGCCTGGTATGGTGAAGTCCCAGTGACAACAGCAACAAAAATTCAATAGATTTGTAAATTGAAGTGTTACATATGTATAAGTATTACATACTGATTTTCTCTCTCTCTCTCTCTCTCTTTCTTTCGCTCTCTCTTCTATCACCAGGGTTGTTGCTGGGGGGGTGGGCTTGGTTCTTGCATAGGGAATCCATGACTCTTGGTGGCCATTCTTTTTTTCTTTTTATTGGATAGGACTGAGAGAAATTGAGAGGGGAGAGGAAATAGAAAGGGAGAAAGATAGAGACAGAGATATAGATAGATAGATAGATAGATAGATAGATAGATAGATAGATGATAGAGAGATAGAGAAACCTGCAGCACTGTTTCACCACTTGTAAAGTTCCCCCATGTACGTGGGGAGCTGGAGATTGAAGTCAGATCCTTGCCATGGTAGCTGTGTGTGCCAGTGCCAATCGGCTGGCTACCTCCTGGCCTCCAGATACTGAATTTCTATAGCCATCAGATAGATAATGACTGTACATGGTATAAAGTGAACTTTATGTTTGGATATGACTTTATTGTTTTATAATTATTTAGTTGTGATATATATTTATATTGTTCTAAGAAAAATCAGTGTTCTTTCTTCAACACTGTAGCCATGCATGAATATTTAAATTTAGGTTAATTAAAATTATATAAAATTCAACATTGGGGGCCAAGTAGTGGTGTACCTGGTTAAGTACAAATAGTACTAAGTTCAAGGATCTGGGTTGGAGCTCCCTGAAGGTGGGATGATTCACAAGTGGCTAAGCAGGCCCACAGGTGTCTATCTTTCTCTCTCCCTCCTTTTTTCCCCCTCCTGTTTCAACTTCTCTCTGTCCTAGCCAATAAAATGGAAAAAAAAAAACAGCTACCAGGAGTAGTGGATTTGCAGTGTTGGCACTAAACCCGAGCAATAATCCTGGAGGCAAAGCAGTCATTCTAACAATTAATAAAATAAAATAAAATTCAACATTTGGGGGGGGGCAGGCGATGGTACATCTGGTTAAACTCACATGTTACCATGCACAAGGACCTGGAATTGAGCTCCTCCCCTACTCCTTACCCTGAAGCATGTACTGCAAGTATCTCTCTGCCTCTCTTGTTCTGTCTCTCTCAGAAAGGGCATCACGAGCCCATTGTGGATGGTGCTGATCAGATGCCAGATTTCCCACCAGCATTTGTGAGACTCATGAATATTCTTGTCACAATTCTAAGTACAGTTTAGAGTGGAAGAGAACAGACTGGCCTGGTGAACTGTACTTTCACATGGCTCCAATTCACAAGGTCATATTATTAACCTGAGCAGGGCCCTGGAGACAGGGAGAGTCTCTGAAGTAAAATGTTGCTAGAACCTCTAAATGCTGGTAGTTTTTACTTTGCAGGGTCATGGAAAGGGGTTGAAGTATTTTGAAACATACTGGGAATGAATATATGCTTTTGAAACCATTGTGAAGAGGCTGACTATAAATAAGTATTATTGCTGTCATCAAGAACAAACAGGACGTGAAACAGATGCTAGACTGATAACAACAGTTCTATTATACTATATAAGATACAAGTGCATATATATTAAGCTAAGGCACATTCTGTTTAAAAAGTATGTATTTTCTTTCTTTATTAGATAGAGACGAAGATTGAGAGGGAAGAAAGAGATAGAGAGGAAAGAGAGATGCCCACAGAAATGGTTTCACTGCTTGTAAAGCACCCCCCACCTCCTGCAAGTGGGGACCAGGGTCTTGAACCTGGGTACTTTCACATGGTAACACGTGTTCCTCTAACGGGTGTACTACTACCTGGCCCCTGCTGAGGCCAATTCTAAAAGAAAACTTTGTCTGAGAAGCGTGTTCAGGGCACTTAGGAATGATGAGCAGGTGTTGGCTGCAAAGATATGGCTATACATTAAAATTCATTTTCTTTGTGTAATTAATTGGATCATCTCTGGGAGTATGAACTATGAGCTAATTTTTAGTTTTTGTTAGGATTCTGGATAATTTGTAGGGTTTTTGGCACATGTAATTTTCAGCATTTGCTTATAACTTTTAAAGGAGACGCAAGTGGCTGGCTGAACAGACAAGGAATTGAACTCTGTCACAGACTATTTCACAACTTAACCTGCAGAGTATATGTGTGCTGGGTGGCACTCTCTTGCTCTGTCACACTTTCCTCTTTTGGTTTGTTTCTCTTCTTTCTTTCTTTCTTTCTTTCTTTCTTTCTTTCTTTCTTTCTTTCTTTCTTTCTTTCTTTCTTTTTATTTATAGAAAGGAAACACTGGCAAAACCATAGGATAAGAGGGGTACAATTCTACACGATTCCTACCACCAGAACTCCATATCTCACCCCCTCCCCGATAGCTTTCCTACTCTTTATCCCTCTGGGAGCATGGACCCAGGGTCATTATGGGGTGCAGAAGGTGGAAGGTGTTGCTTCTGTAATTGCTTCCCCACTGAACATGGACATTGCCAGGTCAATTCGTACTCCCAGCCTGTCTCTCTCGAGAGGTTCCCTGGTGGGACGGGGCTCTGGGGAAGTGGGGCTCCAGGACACATTGGTCGGGTCATCTGCCCAGGGAAGTCCGGTTGGCATCATGGTAGCATCTGGAACCTAGAGGCTGAAAAAAGAGTTAACATATAAAGCCAAACAAATTGTTGACTAATCATGAACTTAAAGGCTGGAATAGTGCAGATCAAGATTTGAGATTTCCATTTTGGAGATAGCTAGGAGGCCCATTTTAGTTATATTCCAAAGGGCTCATGATTATACTTCTCTTCTTATTTTGTAAGGAAAGTTATTTTGAGGTAAAATGCATACACAAAGAACTACCTGTGTCACATTTCTTGCACCCTCACTTCATGCCAGAATTTGAAAAACAGACTTTTGCCAGGAGAAGGAAACCATGTAAAAGTCACTGAGCTAGGTAAAGTCTGACATCAGACTTACTAGAGCAATAAACTTGATAAATGGTGCTATTTACAATTGGTGAAATTTCCTTTTATGAAACTGGAGCAAGGATGGAAAAATGTGTACACTTTAAACATACATGGAAATTGGCTGGATTTTCATAGTGGGCAGTGAGCCACTGGTCTTTGAAGGTTTAAAAAATATTCATTTCCTCCAGTGTCAAATAAAAGAAAATTCTAGAAGTGATGCCTACATGGGTACATGAAGGGAAGGAGTTTGAATTCTGAGCACCAGGAAGACATCACATACTGAACCTATGTGGGTTCTAAGAAGAAATAAAGGATTTGAAGATTAATCCAATATGACTTTTAAAAATAAGTATCTACTTTTTAATGATATCTGCTTCTTCTTAAAATTTTTAATTATCTTTATTTATTTATTATATAGAGACAGCCAGAAATCGAGAGTATAGGGGAGATAGAGAAGGAGAGAGATATAGCTTCACCACTTGTGAAACTTTCCCCCTACAAGTGGGAACTGGGAATTTGAAAACAGGTCCTTGTGCATTCTATTAGGTATGCCACCACCCAGCCCCAAATATGTATCTATTTTGAGAGAGAACATAGATAGCACTGATCAGGTTTGTCATATGCTACTCCATAGATTGAACGTGGGAATCAGGTATAAAAAATTTATGCTCTAATACTAAGTTCAAGATGACTTCTAGAAAAATCTTAGTACTAAGTTTAGAAAGTGATTGTTCACAAGAACACCAGTTCAAAAAGATCTGTGCACATCTATATTCATTTCCTTGTACTTACTGTAATAAGATTTGATAACAACCAGAGGGTTCAAGGACAAAAGAGTAGTAAGTGTCTGGCATTAAGCCAGCTCCCCCTGCTCCACCCTGCATTGCTGATACTATGGCCTATTTACATAATCATTGTTTTCCTGAAAGATCCCCACCCATTCCTTTCCTTTGATCTATCTTCTTCGAGACCTGCCCTGCCTGCAGGGTAACATTAATCCCACCAGTTAAAACCCTTGCATCAGTTGCTAAGGAAGCTTATACCTTCCCAGCCCACTTTTGCCTTTTTCCACCCCCTTTCCTAGCCATTTCCATTTCTGACTTGCCACTTCCAGTTCTATCCTGTGAAAGTGTTGTCTCTGATCAATAAAGGCAGCGTTACCTTGCACCATGTGTTTGGTTCCTGAGTCATCTATCTCCCGTGTTGCTGAGTAAGTAGGAGCCCAGGCTGGCTTTGGTAGAGTTCTCTCCAACCCAGAGAGCACGTGCCCGGGAAGAGGCACCCTCACGCTAGCCCAGCAAGTAAGGAGATTGGATAAGTAAGTAAATAAGGATATAACTATGGGATATCACCCAGCTCTAAGAAAAGATGAGTTCTGGGTTTTCGCTGCAACATGGATGAAACTGTAGAGGTTCCTCCTAAGTGAAACATGTCAAAAAGAGAAAGTCAAATACTTTTGACTGACTCATTTGCGGGATTTAACAACAACAACAACAAAAAAAAAAAAAGCAAAAGAGCAGACACAGACAAGTGACAACATAAATATCAGTAGATCCTTAGCCTCATTCTGCAGATATGAAGTTGTTAAGGTGGTTGGGTTTTAGAAAGGGTTATAAATGGAGAAAGGACCCGATGACTTGTGTTAATAATGGAGAAGCCACTCTGTTGTTAGGTAAGATAGGTTAATATTATTTGAGGAGATTATATCCCTGAGACAGGAACAGTCCTGTAAAATAACTTTTTCTAAATAATAAATTTTTTTTTAAAGTACATTGAATTAAACTGCATTAAAAACTGGTTCTTGATTTGGGAGAGAATTAATAAATTTGATCAATCCTATAAATATTTTGTTCATAAAAAAATCAATGTTACTATAAACGTTCACTCATGATTTAAGAGGGTTACAGGTGCTCCTTGTTGTAGATGATTCTTAAATAATTCTAATCCTTACAGTGCTATTTAGTGGTTGATGTTGTTCTACCAGAAAGTGAGATTCTCTTTTCCTTAGTTGAGTATGACAAAATGAATGTGGTACACCTGAATGAACACACTTGTTCCAATGCACAAGGGCCTGAGTTCAAAGCACTGCTCCTCCCTGGGGAAACTTCAGGAGCAGTGAAGCAGTGCTACGTGATGCTGAGGAATTATTCTGATGCGCTCTCCGCCCCCAGGTTTTACCACGCCCAGCGAAATCCTAGCAGTGCCCCCTTCAACCAATCCTGGCCCCATACCTCACCCCTGGTTGTCGCCCAATAAAAGTCCCCTCAGCCTCCCACCTCACTCTCTCTGGGCTCTCGGCTCCCCCTCCTCTCTTTCGGCTCCTTCGGCTCTCAGATCTCTCTCCCTTCTCTCACCCCTTGGTCAGGTAGTGGGGACGGCCATTGTCGGCTGACTCCACGTGGCCTGAGCCACCCCCCCATTGTATAATAAAGATTGGTGTACCCCACTTGTTCCAGACCTCCTCTCTCTCTCTTCTCCACAGTGCAGCCCGACACCTGACCACCACCACAACAACAACAGCTACGTGTGTCTCTTTCCCTCTTTACCTCTCTCCCTTCCCCTTCTCAATATCTCTTTGTCCTATTAGACATTTAAAAACAAATGAAACAAAAAGTTTTCTAAATGAAGTGGGAATAAGATAATTGACTTGAATGTTTATATACTTCTGCCTTCTTGATAAAAACCAGAGCCTCTATCCCTGAAACACAATAAAAGTTCTGTGTCCTGTCCCCTAACGATAACCATTATAGTTTCCACAAAGTCTTAGTGACAGTTTGGCTGCCCCCCCCCCAATAAGTTTATTTGTTTTAGCTCTTTAACATTTCACATATGAGAGAAACCATCTGATAGTTACTTTTCAGAGAAATGGAATGTAGGTTATTTGGTAATAGATATAAACTATAGCAACGGGAGTTGTGCAGTAGCACAAAGGGTTAAGCGGGGCACAAAACGCAAGGACCAGTGTAAGGATCCCCACCTGCAGGGGAGTCCCTTAAACAGGTCTGCAGGTGTCTATCTTTCTCTTCCCCCTTGTCTTCCCCTCCTGTCTCCATTTCTCTCTGTCCTATCTCACAGCAACAACATCAAGAACAACAACAATAATAACTACAACAATTTTAAACAAAGACAACAAGGGCAGCAAAAAGGAAATAAATAAATAATTTTTTTAAAAAAAATTCTTAAAAAAATATAGCAACAAGAGTGCTGGAACACATACACCCAATTAAAGAGCCTCAAGTTACTACGTATGATAAGAGAGGTGAAAGAAATAAAGATGTAAAAAAAGACTTTTAAAAAATTTCTAGAGAAAAAAATCAGGTTTTGTTTATGAACTATTTTAGGAACTGAAGTTAAAAAAGGCACCCACGTCCCTGTCCTCAAGGGCCGCAGAGAGATAACCAAGAACCAGAGTGGCCTTAGAATATTAATTAAAAAATAATGATAATTTGATTTTGGGTTTAGGAAATGAATGACACATCTTGGTGTGACCGAGACCAATTGTGTTTGTTCTCAAGTGTTGGAGAGCCGGCACTTGAAGTTGAACTGGGAAGAGTCTGACTCTGGGATTCTAGAGTTGATCCAGCTGCCTATGCTATGACCGGTACTCCTCTGTCATGCTTCTGTGACTACAGTTTTAACAAATTGATTTGAAGCCAATGAGTCTCTTGGTCCATCTTCTTCTTTCCTGTCTTATAATATTCTTTTAAGCACACGTTCTCGCTTTTCTATCCTGGTGTGTCTCTGGGTGTTAGTCAACTTGTGATTTTTTTTTTTTTCTCTCTGTTTTCTTTTTCTGCAACTATGGTCTCTCTTTAAGTGTCTTTCTCTAATTCTTCCCCTTCTTTTGCTTTTCTCTTTCCTTCAGTGTTACCTCAACCGCATTGTTCTATGGAATTTATTATAAGCTGTACTTATTAGCTATATGCCAACTTTATGGTCTTTTCTTAATTGGAAACACAGATGATAAAACGTTTTCCATTTCTCTTACTTTAAATGGGATGCACGTTCATTTACATTGCATTTTTACAAATGTTCTCACTTATTTGTTATCTTCTCACTCTCTCCTAATTTTTATATCCCTAGTTAGGAGGTTACTAAAGCAAGAAACTAGGCGGGAGTTCATGAACCCTCTCCAGGTGCATAAAAGCTAGATTATAGTCCTTTATCCTTTGTTCCAGAGAAAGCTGAATCTACCTGCTGACCATTGACCCTCACTACTTTGTTTTCTCCTCAAAAACAAAGTAAGTAAATTTCTTTTCTTAAGAAGGGTTGTAATTCTTCTCCCTGAGGAAATCAGATCACTGTTGTGCAAAGCAAAAGTATAATTGACGAGTATATATACAAATATCAAAACTACCATGTCTGTATCTTTATATCAGACTGCCAGAAAAATATTCAATGAAAAACTTCTAGACAAAATACTATGCCAGGCAGCTGGGTGGTGGCACACTGGGTTAAGTGCATATAGTAGAAAGCATAAGGACCCATCCAAGGATACTGGTTCTAACACTCAGCTCCCCCACCTGCAGGGGGGTCACTTCACAAGCAGTGAAGCAGGTCTACAGGTGTCTCTGTCTCTCCCCTGCTTTATCTACCCTTCTCTTCTCAATTTTTCTCTGTCCTATAAAAAAAAATGGCCACAGGAGCAGTGGATTCCTAGTGCAGGTACTGAACCTCATCAATAACCCTAGCTGCCAAAAAAAAAAAAAAAGAAAGAAAAAAAAAAGAAAGAAAGCAAGAAAAGAAAAAAAGAAGAAGAAAAAAAATACTATGCCTGGCGTTTGCAGACATGTGTCAAATTCTAGTTACAGGTTTAATATGTGCTGTGATGTGGTCTATTTACATATATGGTATTGGAAGAAACCGATTAAGAAAGCAACATTTTAAATGTAAATCTTAGTATATGAATGTACTAATATTAGTGTACTCATCGCTTAATGACTTGAATTAGTAATCATTTTTTCCAAATTCCATTCTCACATACCCGTTGATCCAAGGTTGACATGGTGTAAAGCTTAATAGTTAAGAGCTATGAGGACAAATGGACCTGTGCTTAGATGCTGGTTCTGTTACTCTGTTGTGAATGTGAGTAAAATACTTACTTTCTCTCAGCCTCTGGATATAAAAGAAAGGCCCATCACTGGTTCATTGTGAAAACTCACTAAGATCTGCAGATAAAGCATCCAAGACTCTGCCTGGCATGTAACAGTGTTACACTACTCAAATATCATTCTTTGTCCTGAGATCATCCTGTGTCATTCATGTCACAAAGATCATGTCTTGGTTTCCAGAAAGCCCTTGCTCAAGAAGGGAGGATATATCAGTTGTGAATGGTCAGCTCTTATGCCAATATATTTATTTGCCTTTCATAAAACAATTAATAAGTTAAAGAAGATACTATTGAATGACTGTCAAGCCATCAACTTCCTTTATTACTGAAAGTCATTTGATTTATAAACAAATCTATAGCCAATGAAACCAAACTGTGTCACCAAAGTTAGATCTCCTTCGAAAGCTGCCATGTGCCATGTGATCTTGAATAGCTCATTTAAGTACTCTGTATATCATTTATTAATTCAAAGCGAGGTATTGTCAGGTTGTCACAAAGACTGAGTCTACAGATGATAAGGTTTAGTAGCCAGAAGTTGAAACAGACACTTTATGCTACTTTCTTTTCAATTTAACTGAAAATTTATTATTCTTGAAGTAGGACTGGGCCTCAGTCTGCTGGTAAGAACCATCGGGTCATTTCTCTTTCTAGCTAATTTAGCCATAGGTGGCTAACTGATTCAGACTAAGCCAACCAAACTCTTTATTTTGCACAATTGGAATTAGTAAACAAAGTTTCTACTGAGTTGATGTTGGGTCTTGGACCAACTGAAAGACCAGTATTCAGTTGGGGGTGCAATTTTTTTAAATATACCACTGGGATTAATTACTATGCAAAGAAAACTGAAAAAAAGACAAACAAAGGCATTGTTCAGGAGAAGGAGTAATGGGGGTTGTGTGGTAGTGCACCTGGTTGAGGGTACAAAAATCTGGGTTCAAGCCCCTAGTCCTTCCTGTAAGACGGGAGCTTCCTAAGCAAATAAACAATGCTGCGGGTGTCTCTCTCTTCTCCTACTTTTTCTCCCCCTTCCATGTCAGTTTCTCTCTGTCTCTAGCCAATAAAATAAAATAAAATAAAATAAAATAAAATAAAATAAAATAAAATAAAATAAAATAGTTCTAAAAAGGAATAATAAAAGTTCATGTGTGTTAGAATCTGGTTAGAGCAGTATTGTCTGAGGGGTGTCTACCTGTTGGGCTTGGTACCTTTCCAGGCCCTATTCTAATGTCTACTGTTGGATAGTATTGATACTTTCTGAAAGGTTTATTTTCACTTAGATTTAATTTTTTAAAAACTTTATTTACTTCTGAGAGACAGAACAGAAAAATTGAGAGGGAGGGAAAGTTAGAGAGGGAGAGAAACATCCGCAACCCTGCTTCACTAGTTGTGAGAAGCTTCCCCGTTCCAGGCAGGGAAAGGGGCTTAAACCTGGTTCCTTGTGCATAGCAACATGTGCACTTAACCAGATGCACCACCACCTGGCCCCTTCCGAGAGAAGTTTACTTCTTTTTTGGCTTGTTTGTTTGTTAAGCTAGTTTACTTCTTCTGTTTACATTGCTGCAGCCACATGATTAATTTCTGAAAGCAATTCATCAATAAATGCTACTTTCCCTTTCACTAACTTACCAGGCTCATGAAATGACAATCAAGACTTAAAAGACATTTTTATCATATTTTATAAAATAAAATATTGACAAAACTATAGGACATATACAATTCTCACCATCATAGATCTGCATCCCACCTCCTCCATTGGAAGGTTTCCTATTCTTTATCCCTCTGGGAGCATGGACCCAGGATCATTATGGGGTGCAGAAAGTGGAAGGTCTGGCTGCTGTAATTGCTTCTCTGCAGGGCATGGATGTTGGCAGGTTGATCCATACTTCCAGCCTGTTTCTATCTTTCCTAGTGGGGCAGGGCTCTGGAGAGGTGGGGTTCCAGGTCACATTGGTGAGGTTGTCTGTCCAGGGAAGTCAGGTTGGTGTCATGGTAGCAACTACAGCTTGGTGGCTGAAAAAGCATTAAGATATAAAGCAGAACAAATTGTTTAATAACCAGGAACCTAAAGGCAAAAGTAGAACAGATGAGGTTTGGGGGTCTTCATTTTGGAAAAAGCAAGTAGGTCTATTTTAAGTATATTCCAAGGGGGCCATGACTTTTTTTTTTTTTGCCTGAGCCTAATGGCTAACATGCAGGTAGGCCAAAGGTATTGTCTGGGGAAGTGTTGTCAGAGTTGGAAATAGGACTAGAAAGCTGGACCAGGGAAGCGAGTAACTCCCCAGTATGGGAAAAGTTAGGGGTCTAGGCCCATCATGTCTGTGTGGGAATCCCAGAAGTCCCTGATTAAGGCCCCAGGAGATGGGGTGGCCTGGTAGTAACTGAAAAAGCCATTTAAAATTATGTTGGTCTCTTGCCCTTATCCAGCTTTTGTAGACCTTGCTTTGTCTGACAAACTTAGCCTTGGAGTGACTGAGAGAAGTGAAATAGGAAGTAGGTGAGGAGGGCATTAGGTCTAAGTAGAAGCTATTTTATTAAGTACTCTATGGTGAAAAGGTATTTGTAATGTCCTGTCCTCTCCACTACACAGGCATAGAAACAGACACATATTTGAGTGCCGTGTCCAACATTATACAAGCACAAAAACAATTAAGGGTTGGGTGGTTGTGATTCTGATTGAGTGAAAATATTACAGTGAGCAAGGAACCAGATCCAAGCCCTAGGTCCTCACTTGGAATGGGGAAACTTCAAGCATGGTGATGCAGTTTTGCAGGGATTTATTCCATTGCCCCTTCTGTATCTCCCTCTTAGCCCTCAATTTCTCTCTCTCTCTCTTCAACATAAACAAATATTAAGAAAAAAAAGTAAAAGAAAGATTGTTAACACAAGTATTTGAGGTTAATGTGTGTTATAGTTAATGTCTGTGTTGGTTGGGTGCTGGGGGTGTAGGGGGTGGGGTGGGAGGAAGGAGTTGTGGTTTACATATTTTAAACTATGTGAAATTTGTTTACATGACCTGCCCTGATGTATTTCAAGCTTTTGGACAGAGAGGGAATACTGCATTTGGGATCAATTGCTTCTCTTGTTAATTTTTGGTGAGGCTGTGGGATGCTTAGTCAAGTCTGTTATTTCCCATGAATTTACTGTATGACAGCATATTCAGGACCTTTGAAATGTAAATGGAATTGATTATAGCTTCAGAATTTCTAATGACTTTGTATGGCTGGGTCTCTTCCATTAAGCAATGTCAGTAATCAGAGCTGGGATAACCAAGAAGTCTTTCCTCTGTCTTTCAAGATTTCCAAACACTGCAGGCGAATTCACTAATAGGCAGTCCTGTTTACCATGAAACCCAAGAATATAAACAAATTGGGGAGGTAGCATTCTTTAGGCTTGAAGATGCTCATCTTGGTTTTTAAAAAACTGGGCCTGAGTGCATTCCTGGTAAGGTGGATTTTATTTTATATTATTATTATTGTTGTTGTTTTTAACCAGACCACTGTTCAGCTCTGGAGCCTCAGGCATGAGATTATCTTTGCACAACCATTATGCTATCTACCCTCCACTTTATTTTATTTTCTTTCTTCTTTTTTTTTTTTTTTTTTTTTTTTTTGCCAGAACACTGTACAACTCAGGTTTATGGTGATATGAAGGATTGAACCTGAGACTTCGGAGCCTCAGACATGGCAGACTTTTGCATATCTTTTATGCTATCTCTTCCATCCCTTTTCTTTTCTTTTTCATTTTTAACATTTTTTTTTCATCAATTTATAATCTATAGTAAGATTCGGAAACAACAGTGGCATCCCTGTGGGATGGTGATTTGGGTTATTCTTATAGTTTCTGCTGACCTCTTATATTTTATTTCTTCCTTGAATTAAACTGACTTTCTCAAATACTGATTAAATATCTCTGCTGTTGAATGTATAAGGTTGGTGAGGATTGGGTATAGGGCAGTGTTTTATAGACATGAATGATGTACATTATCTACTCACAACTTTAGAAAGTTAAGACTTTACTTAATCTTGACTATAGCTTCTGATCAAAAACATTTTTTTGAACAGCTGTACTTCCCAGATGTCAAGTTTTTGTGAAACAAAACATACACTTACCTTATGGCCCAGCAATATCCCAAGTATTCTGAAAACTTGTTTACAAAAAAAAATGTACATAAATATTTATAGAAGCTCTGTTTGTAATCACTAATAACTGGAAATAACCCAAATGTCCTTTGGTAAGTGAATGAATAAGTGAATCAGGGTACACTTATATAATGGAATGTTAATTATTTCAGCAATCAGAAGGCAGAGACAACTGACAAACCTGACAAACATAACAGGTAAATTTCAAAGGTATTAATGTTAGAAAAAAAAGTTAATTTCATGTTATATACTGTATGATTTCACTCACATAAAATTCTTAACAATGAAAAGTCTGTGGTAGTCAAATTTCAGTATCCATAAATGAAGTTTTTTTTTAATTATTTTTAAGATATACTAAAAAACATGGAGTCAGGTGGTGGTGCAGTGGGTTGAGCTCACTTGGCACAAAGCGCAGGCACAGGCATGGGGAATCCCGGTTCAAGCCACCGGCTCCCCACCTGCAGGGGAGTCGCTTCAAGGGTGTTGAAGTAGGTCTGTGGGTGTCTATCTTTCTCTCTCCCTTCTGTCTTCCCCTCCTGTCTCCATTTCTCTCTGTCCTGTCTAACAGCAACAACATTAATGACTACAAAAGCAGGCAAGGGAGGTAACAAAAGGGAAAATAAATAGAATAGAAAAATAAAATTAAAGAAAAAAGAAAAAAAGATATACTAAAAAACAAATAAACAAAAAAGTGACCTGCACTGCTGCTGGAAATGTAGATTGGTCCAACCCCTGTGGAGAGCAGTCTGGAGATCTTTCAAAAGGCTAGAAATGGACCTACCATAAGACCCTGCAATTCCTCTCCTGGGGATATGTCCTAAGGAATCAATCACTCCCATCCAAAAAGATTTGTACACACCTATAGCAGCACAGTTTGTAATAGCTGAAACCTGGAAGCAACCCAGATGTCCAACAATAGATGAGTGGCTGAGAAAGTTGTGGTATATACACATGGAATACTACTTAGTTATTAAAAATAGTGAATTCACCTTCTTCCCCTCAACCTGGATGGAGCTTGAAGGATTCATGTTAGGAGAGATGAACCAGAAAGAGAAGGAAGAATATGGGATGATCTCACTCATAGACACAGAAGTTGAGAAAAAAAGAACAGAAGGGAAAACATAAAGCAGAACTTGGACTGGGTTTGGCATAATGCACCAAAGTTAAGGACTCTACAGATGAGTGTTTCAGGTCTTGGAACATGATGGCAGAGGAAGACCTAGGTGGGAAGGGGATTAGAGTGTCATGTGGAAAATTGGGAAATGTTACACATGTACCAATTACTGTATTTTACTGTTGACTGTAAATAATTAATCCCCCAGTAGAGGGAGAAAAAATAAAGAGTTATTGGAAGGACAGAGAAAACTAGACCATCACTGTGGTACATGAGATGCAGGGGACTGAATTTGGGGGATTATGCCTGTGAGTCCAATGCCTTATCCACTTCGCTACCTCCTGGGTCACCATAGATTAAGTGTTATTGAAACCTAGCCATGCTCACTCATTTATGCATAGCTATAGCTGCTTTTACGTGACAATGGCAGAAGGCAGTAAATATAATCGAGACTGTAAGATATGTGAAACCTAAAATACTATCTGACCTTTTATGGAAAAAAGTTTGACAGCAATTGGACTTACTTTTAATTTACTAGAACAATTCCACGTTGATTGTTATTTATTTATGCTTTGGTTCCATGAGTAACTTTTGGTCTTTTTTTTTTTAAAGTCATTGTGTTTATTTGAATAGGATTTACCTTAATCATGTATACTTCTTGAGATACTGGCTTTTGATCAAGGAAAGAAAGTAAAAAAAAAAAAAAGAAGAAAAAAGAAAAGAAAAAAAACCTCTTCCATGATACCAGATGAGAAATACATTATGATTTTTTTTTTTGAATCTCTGTCTAAGAGGTTAATTATAGTAGCCCATCCCTGGGTGATTGGTTATGAAACCAGAAGTCATCAGAGATAAACACTGAGTCGGATTTATTTGTTCATGAACATGCCATAAAATCTCCAGTTAAATCACATTTTATGTGACTATGGTCTCCAAGTTTTTAAATATAGTCTTTTGATTACTTCATAGTTGTAAAGGCTGACTTTCTTTTTCCTCTGTGGCAGTGAGTAATTTACAGCGTCTGTTAAGTGAACAATATTTACCAAGTGCTATCAAACAGGATAGATATATTTCACAGTGTCTTTATAGCACTGAAGATAGCTAAAGAAAACATATTCTGCGTATCATTTCACGGCATGCCATTAGAGTCTATGAAGTGCAAATTTGAATCCACTTTCTTGGTGTCCTGTCCCTATGATTTCTGGCTTGGTGTGTTTTCAAAGGCCATTTTGGATGTGTCCACTGAAGGGTTGAGGAGAGGGACCTATGCTTCAAAATATTGTTTTCTTTAACTGCAGCTTAAATGACTATATTCCTTGTTTTGAGGGATTTATTTGGCAATTACACGTTATTTATTGAATTGTTTCATGACTTATGTTCACAATGTGAAAGACTATATAGATAATATCTTGTATATTCATGGTGGCTTCCTAACTATGTGTAGCAATTGGTAGGTAATCCACTGCAAAAATATACAAACATCAATTGTAATTTATAGTTTCCCAGACATGTCCATGCATTTTCTCTTGGATGATATCAATAGCACTATATCACATATATAAGGCAGGTATATAATCATCTCTTACAAAGGTGACACAGACTTTTAGATTTCCTCCAATGACACAATTTAGGAGCAGTAGATTGGAAACAAGAATGGAGATCTAATTCCCAGGCTAGAGATTGTTCTGCTATAGCATGCTTTTACCTTATTTCTTACCAAGAAAAGACTCCTCCGTACTGTCAGTGTTAGTGCTCTTCTTAAACCAAGAATGGACTTCTGATATTGAGTGTACAATTATTTTGCATAACTGTTGACATTCTCTTCACCCTACCCTACTAGATTCCTAGATCTTAGATCTATACTAGATCTTAGTTATATAGCAAAGTTGATTTAGATATGATAAATTCCTGTCTGTATTTGGTGGAAAAAGCAGTAAACATGTGGCTTCTATGGGGAGTAGAACCATGTAACCCATTGTGGAGCTAGGACAGATTGCCTTGGGTTTATGCTGATGCAGTGTAGTTACCATTGTTTTGATGTTGATCTTTTCTCAGTAGAGAAAAACCTTAGATGGTATGAACAGCATACATTTTACGTAACAGCAAAAGGGGAAGGGGTCAGTTTCTACTGCAGGCTCATGTAGTTAACCTCCTTGGATGTTTTTGAAGGGGGAGGCCAAATAGAACTTCTCACGCAAAGATTTGCCACAATTAGGCAAGTGGAGTGGCATGGATTCCCTCAGATCCTGCTAGTTGTTTATGTTGAAAGCTGTTGAACTGTTGATGCATGAGGCCCCTCTCCCTGCGCTGCTTTTCGGAGGTCTGATCCTGCATGAGTCAAGTGTTTCTGGCTGTGGATAAGGTGGTTGTGTTGAAGGTTATCCTTTTTTTCCAATGTCCTCAAAATGGTGCATTTCCAATATTCTTTCTGTTGACTTTTATTTTTTAGTTTTTTTTTTAATTATCTTTGTTTACTGGATAGAGACAGCCGGAAATGGAGGGAGAAGAGGGAGACAGAGAGAGGGAGAGAGGCAGAGACACCTGTGGTCCTCCTTCACAACTCACAAAACTTTCCCTCTGCAGGTGGGAATGGGGGGCTCGAACCAGGATCTTTGCATGCTGTAATATATGTGCTCAACCAGGTGCGCCACCACCCAGCCCTACTATTGACTTCTTTTTTTTCATTTCTTTATTTTTAAATATGTATTTATTTATTTTCACTTTTGTTGCCCTTGTTTTTTTTATTGTTGTTGTAGTTATTGTTGTTGTTATTGATGTCACTGTTGCTGGATAGGACAGAGAGAAATGGATAGAGGAGGGGAAGACAGAGAGGGGAGAGAAAGATAGACACCTGCAGACTTGCTTCACCACCTGTGAAGCGACCCCCCTGCAGGTGGGGAGCCCGGGGGCTCCAACCAGAATCCTTGCGCCAGTCCTTTCTCTTTGCCACATGCGCTACCACCCGACTCCATTTGACTTCTTTATTTGTGCATTTTTGTCACTTTTTGTCGGGCTGAGCTTCATTGACGGGAGGCAGTATCTCTTTATTCATGCAGGACACAGCACAATCTAAGCCGAGCTAAGCTAAAACTAAAACTAAAACGAATAATGTTGTCTTTATATATACTTCCCAAGTAGGGTGTGAACAGGATGTGACATAGAGAGGGTGGAGAGAAAAGTGACTGGTGAAAATCAGGGTGTGACAAGGAGAGGGGGCGGAGCAGGCAAGAATTCTACCACTGAACCACCAATTCCCTGGAGGGAGGGTGGTGCTTTATGTAAATATAAAAGTGATTTATGTAAATAGACCGCAGCTTTGAGTGGGATCAAACCAATCCCTATACAGGCATACCGGCAGAAGCCAGGGGGAGCTGGCATACTACCCAACAACTTTTCTGTGAATAACTATTGCTTATGGAATCCTGACTACTTTAATGGATGCATTTCTTTTTAAATTAAATAAATTTATGTTATGTACTTATTTATTTTTAATTATCTTTATTTATTTGATGGAGACAGATAGAAATTGAGAGGAAGAGGGAGACAGAGAGGCAGAGAGACAGAGAGATACCTGCATCCCTGCTTCACTACTTGTGAAGCTTTCCCTTTGCAGGTGGGAACTGGGGGCTTGAACCTGGGTCCTTGTGCATTGTAATGTGTGCTTAACAAGGTGCGCCAGCACCTGGCCCCCTAATTTTATTTTATTTTTATATGTTTGTTGCATGAAGCACTTACCAGTTTTGTAAACAGAACTGACGCTGGGGACTGGGGCGGTGGCACACCAGGTTAAGTTCACATAGTACTAAGCACAATGAACTGTGCAAGGATCAGGGTCGTCCCAACTTTGGGGTGGGGGGACACGACACTTCACAAACAGTGAAGCATGTCTGCAGGTCTCTGTCTTTCTCCACCCCACCCCCCCTGCCTCTTTTCCCCTGCTCTCTCAATTTCTTTCTGTCCTAGCCAATAAAATGAAAAAAAAAAAGCCTCAGGAGCAGTGGCTTCCTTGCAGGGGCACCAATCCTCAGCAATAACCCTGGAGGCAGAAAAAAAAAAAAACGAATTGACAATGTTTCACTGAAATTCTTTCTCACCTTGTCTCACCATGTTATACGTATCCAGTTTCCACCTTAGTCTTATCCAAATTATTCTCTCTCTCCCTTTCTCTCTCTCCCCTGGTGATCAGTTTTCCTTTTTTTTTTTCCCCCTTTCTACTTTATTTGATAGGACAGAGGGGAATTGAGAGGTGGTGGTGTTGGGGAGATATGGAGGGAGAGAGAAAGAGAGACACTTGCTGACCGGCTTCCCATTTGTGAGGCCTCTGGTCTCCCCTGCATGTGGGGACAGGGACTCGAACCAAGGTCCTGTGTGTGGCAATGTGTTTGCACAACCAGCTACACCACTGCCAAGCCATTGATTACTCTGTTTTTAATATAAAAATCTTTATGTTTAATATGTACAGTATGGTTTGATACACATACTTATAATATGAAATGATTATTATAGTCAAGTGAATCACTCTGTCTTCTCACATAGTTGCCCTCATTATTTTGTGATGAACTTACCTCAGATTTACTCTCAACATCTTTCCATTGTTCAATACATTATTAATTTTAGCCATCATACATAAGCATTAGATCTCAGGATGAATTTAATCTACATGATTGCACATTTATATTTTTGGCTAACATCTCTCCCTCCTCCCCTGAAAACTGCTGATACACTCTCCTCTTCTGTGAGTTCAGCTTTATAAGTGAGAACATACAGTATTTGTCGCCATCTGACTGGCTTATTTCAATTAAGTGGTGCCTTCCAGGCTCACCCCTGTTGTTGCAAACGGCAGGGTTTCCTTCTTCCCTGTGATTGAATAGTATTTCATTTTACACATACCCCATGTCTACTTTATCCATCTACCCACTGACAGACATTTAGTATGTCTCCATGTCTTGGTTACTGTGAGAAATGCTGCGGTGAATATGGGCATACGTATGGGCATACATATGTTCCTCAGAATGCAGTGTATGACTGGGGTTTGCTGCCTATGTCATGACTCTGTCACTCCCATGAGCTCCTTCATTTCTTTCTTTCTTTCTTCCTTCCTTCCTTCCTTTTTAAAAATATTTTTATTTATTTATATATTTGATACAGAGAAATTGAGACCGGAGAGAGATAGAAAGGGGGAGAGACAGAGACACCCGCAGCCCTGCTTTACCACTTGTGAAGCTTTCCCCCTGCAGGTGGGGACCAGGGGTTTGAACCCAGCACCTTGAGCACTATAATATGTTCATTTAACCAGGTGCGCCACCACCTGGCCCCCTTTCTTTCTCTCTTTCTTTCCTTCCTTCCTTCCTTTCTTTCTTTTTTCTCCTTCTCTCTCTTCTTTCCTTTCTTTCTTCCTTCTTTTCTCTCTATCACTCTCCCTTCCTTACTTCCTTCCTTTCTTTCCTACTTTCTTTCTTTCTTTCTTTCTTTCTTATCTTTATAGGATAGAGACAGCCAGAAATTGAGAGGGAAAGGGGAGATTGGGAGGGAGACAGACAGAGAGACACCTACAGCACTGCTTCACCACTACAAAGCTTTCCCCCTGCAGAGGAAACATGTGCACTCAACCAGGTATGCCACCATCCACCCCCAACCCCCCAAACCATTTTCTTTTTATTCTCTTTTTCTTTCTCCTTTCTTCTCTGTGAAAGACAGAGGGAAATAGAGAGGTAGGGTGCAGTGAGAAGGAGACAGAGAAGCATCTATGGTGTTTTTCCACCAATCCTGAAACTTTCTCTGTATGAAAGGATTGTCCCCCGTTTCTCACCAGAGGGTCAAGGGGGCGACAAGCCATCAGGGAAACTGGTGGTGAGGGTGAGCGCAAGGAGAAAGACACAAACCTCCAGGAGTGTTTCAGAGAGTGTTTCATTTATTGTACAGTGGGCAGGGCTAATATACTGCGGTTTAAGGGAGGAGAATTAGTAGGAAACCAATCACAGAGCCACACATCATACCACACCACAGTCACGCCAGTAATATAAGACCATAAACATCCCTAACAGGCGCTGTCCACACTCTACATCACGAGTTAAGGAACTTGTGATGAGAGTGTCTCTGTCCCCAGCCTGGAGTCTTAGGCGCCATCTTAGGTCCACATGGTCAAGAAGCAATACACCTACCGCCTCTCTTCGGGAAGGTCTACCCTCTCAATGCCCGATATATAGATGATGGGCCTTGACCCAGCCCAGGAGGTCAATCTCTCCCACAAGAGGACTGGTGCCTTGCATAAGTCTTCATACATGGTAATACGTATGCACTCTATTCTGTGACCCACCTCCAAGCCCCTTCAACATTGTTAAGGTCTCTATGTACTTTGGTTGATACAATGATTAAATGGAAGTCAAAATTCCAGTAGGCTTCTATGTAGAAAGTGACAACCATTTGAAACTTGCATAGAAATGCAAAGGATCTGGGAGTCTGGTGGTAGTGCAGCAGGTTAAGTGTAGGTGGCGCCAAGGACCAGCGTGAGGATCCCGGTTCAGGACCCCGGCTCCCCACCTGCTGGGGTGGTGGTGGTGGTGGTAGTGGTGTTCTTTTCACAAGCAGTGAAGCAGATCTGCAGGTGTCTTTCTCTCCCCCTACTCTGTCTTCCCCTCCTCTCTCCATTTCTCTTTGTCCTATCCAACAACAATAATAACTACAACAATAAAACAACAAGGGAAACAAAAGGGAATAAATAAATAAATAAATATTTTTTTAAAATTTCAATTAAGAAATGCAAAGGATCTAAGATACCTAGAACATTGAAAACATCTCTAAAGGACTTAAGAAAACTTTTTAGAGTGATGAAGTCCATTATCAAAATTCATTTTATAGTCATGTATCCATATAGTTTTTATGCCATCTATACCTTATGAGACACCTTTTTAAAAAAGATACTAGGAAATTTTTTTTTTGGATTGTTTACTTATTTTATTTGATGGGACAGAGAGAAGTTTCCAGAGAAGGGTGATAGAGAGGGAGAGAGATAGAGAAATACTTGCAGCAATTCTTCACTGTTTAACTGCTTGTGAAGATACACCCCCACACCGCCACCTTGCATGCAGGTTGGGACCATGGGCTAGATCCTTGTGCATGGTAACATGTGCACATAGGTAGGTATGCCAACACCTAGCCTTCTCCCTAGGAAATCTTTAGTGAATTAATTCCTAAAGAAAGGATTTAGACAATGAAGCACACTCATGGGGACATATGGAGATTAGAGACTACTATTTCAGTCTCTTTAAATTATTTCCTTTCATTGCTAGTTTCAGGACTGTCCTTACCTGCTATTATTTTCTCTTCTAGTCTTTCCCTCCAGCTGTGTTCAGAAGAAAACAATTGTTTCTGGAGAGCTTATGCTGGCTGAAAGATGCGGATTATCATCTTCGGACAGGGGACAGCTGTCCCACTGCTGTTCTGGTTCTTGCAAATCTCTTGCATGCACATGACTTGTTTTGAACACTAATTCTTTTGGAGACCAACTCCGAGAGGGGAAAGCAAGACAGGGCTATGGATGGGCTTCACTGGAGGCCTCCAAGTAACTTGTTTTCTGACCCTTCTTTTTCCTCCATCCCACTGTTCCTCCTATCTGTTATTCTTTATTTCCTCTACTCTTTAACTTTCAGTTATTTTTC